>NC_090654.1:227631877-227726877 GCF_040937935.1 Hyperolius riggenbachi | reverse complement strand
TAAGACAACCAGTAACTAAATTAGCACTACTATCTACATAACTGCAAGACCTGCTCACCATCAGCTGTTGCTGTGCAGGTGTGAAGTTCTCAACATGCATCACCAGGATGCTTGGGATGATATCAGACTGCTCTCTCAGCTGCATCAGCCATATCAATTACTCTGCAAAACCCCCATGAGATTTAGAGTCTATGAAATATTAAGCAGGTCATTTCCTAGATATCTATAGGAGCTATAAATGGTATTTGTTCCTGAGTGACGACCAGATTCTCTCAGGAACTGAAGCTATAAACATCCTAAGAATCCCAAAGCGAATATTCAGCTTGACCACCATCAAGCTCACTAAATTAGTAGGCTGTGTTAGGAGACAACAAAGAGGAAAAAATAAAAAAAACAGTATGAAATGGGCTTTGTGCTGCTTTATCGAACGCTTGTTACTTCTAGAACACTAATCTCCAAGCTTATCTAACACGGAAGGCTTCCCAGTGCTAAAACACCCTGCAGCCTCTCGTGCGAACTCCTTATTCATCCCAATGTGCCAGTATATAACAGTGGTTGCAGGGTGTCACGTTTGAGAGCAGTCAAAAAAAACCAGCATGCAGCATCTGGGAAGCGAATGAGACCAAGAAACGTGTGGCACATCTCCAGAATTACCAGACATTAAAAAGCATGGTTTAGACTCACGATCAATGCTAGTGACCACAGAAACTGTTTAAAAGATGCCTGAACAAAACACATACAAACAAATCCGCTCCCTAATCACTTGGACACAGCAGATGCAAATCCATACAGATACTATTTAAGTGAGCGATTAGAGCGATACGCAGATCGGACACTGATTGGATATACAAAGAAAGCAAACATACACACAATTTTTTGATTTCCGATCATTTTTTCTGACTGGATATTGATCAATCGAAAATGAATCAAAACAACATACACATGGAACAGTAGCCAATATATCACTATTTTTCAGCATGTCCAATCAGCTTCTAGTCGAGTAGCACACAGTAGCCTCTGCAATAGAACCACATTGAGTGAGGCGCTGGGCATCTTGTAAATGGCTATCTGCAGCCTATAGCAGTGGGAGGCCGCAGGCACCTGGATGGAGAAGTGTTTTTAGTAAAGCCTGTAACTACTTTGCTAAACTTTTTATGCATAATGAATAATGTTCTGTTCATGCATATAAAAACTGACTGAACATGAGATTAGGACTGGAGAAACTATGGTGGGAGGCGCCTGATGTAAGAAGTATAACAATATTTGAAGTAAATATTAGTGGTAAGATTAAATAAAGATGTGTCAGCCTACCTTTAAGGTGGCCACTAACTGTCCAATTTCTAGCGAAAAATCATTCGAGCTATCAGAAATTCTGATCGGACGAAAAATCGTTCACTACACCATCAACTAACCAATCTTTGCTTCCTATCTATCACGACCACCAAGAAAATCCAAATTTTCGTTGACGAAAATTCATTCAGGCGACATTTTTTTCACTCGTTCATAATAGATTGTGTCCACCAATGGAGATTATTTACAACCAATCCGATCAGAATTTCTGATCGCTTGAACGATTTTTCGCTAGAAATTGGAGCGTTAGTGGGCAGCTTAATGGAGACTACTCAGTATGAATTGAACAATAACTTTATTAATCACGAGTACAACACCTTTCACCGCTAATAGAACAAATGAAGTAAGAGATATATGGAGACTGACATTTATTTCCTTTTAAACAATACAAGTTGCCTAGCAGCCCCGCTGGTCTATTTGGCTGCAGTAGTATCTGAATTACACCAGAAACAAGCATGCGGCTAATCTTGGCAGATGTGACAAAAAATGTCAGAAACACCAGATATGCTGCATGCTTGTTCAGGATCTACGGCTAAAAGTATTAGAGGTAGAGGATCAGCAGTATAGCCAGGCAACTGGTAATGCTTAAAAGGAAATAAATATGGCAGCCTCCATACAACTCTCCTTTCAGGACCAAGAATGGGTCGCGTAGCTATGACTAAGGAGCCCTGTTGCTGCTCCGATATGCGTGAGCTATTTTACTGTGTCGTCCATTAAAGCTAATGGGAATCGGTTATTAAATTTAAAAAAAGTCAGATACTCACCTAGGGAGAGGGAAGGCTCAGTCCTATTGAGCCATCCCTCTCCCGGTGCCCCCGGTGCTGTGCTGGCTCTTCCTTTCACATCCCCGCCGAGGGGACTTCGGAAGTCTTTAGGAGCTGAGTCCTCCCAAAGACAGGCGGCGCACACGCGAGTGCGTCATAAAGGGTGCACGTGCGCATTGTAGAGCGGCCCGTCTTCAGGAGCACTCGAGCTCCCGAAGAATTTCCGAAGCCTCCCGTCGGCTGGGAGACAGCGGTATTTGACCGAAACGAATACCGCTACGGGGGAGCCAGGACAACAGCGGGCACCGAGACAGGAGAGGGAATGCTCTATGGGATCCAGAGCCTCCCTCTCCTTAGGAGAGTTTTTTTTTTTTTTTTTTTTTTTTTTTTTAATACAGGTTCCCATTCACTTTAATGCTGCAAAAAAGATTGGACTTTTACCTTACCACCGGTGCAGCGGGATTCCTTCTTTGGATTAACTCGCCCTTCAATTGCCCTTTAACTGATATGCAATAAAGTATTCAATTTTCACATCTACGGAAGGTATGCAGACTTCTACGTTACTTTCCATTCATGTGATAGGAGTACAACACAATTTTACCGCATCAGTCTTGCTGCATTGTTTGTGAATTTGCACTTGTGTAGGAAGTACCGAGGAAAATCGCATAACAATTGCTAATTGAGTGTCGTGATAGAGGTGCCAGCCAGGTATTTTATATTTAAAGAAGTGCTATACACAAAAAAATAATGCAAATTTACCATCAAAGGCATCACAAATGAAATGGACAGGACAAATAACATTTACATTGCGCTTTTCTCCTGGCGGACTCAAAGCGCCGGAGCTGCAGTCACTAGGGTGCGTTCTGTAGGCAGTAGCAGTGTTAAGGAGTCTAGCCCAAGCACTCCCGAGTTACAGAACAGGATAAGCAGAGATTTGAACCCAGGTCTCCTGTGTCAGAGGCAGAGCCCTTAACCAGTACACTATCCAGCCAATCAAAGGTTATCAACAAGGATATTTGTCTTTAAATAATCATCACATAAAAGGATAAAAAAAAGGTTCTATATTTTTACTCTGTAACATAAGCCCATGGCAGGAGAAACGTAAAATATTATAAGCTGCAATTGTATGTGAATAAACTGTATGTGCACATTATACATTTAGCCATGAGCAGTCAGCCAATTGTTTCTGTTTTCTGACCTGAATAAAATGGACTTACCTGCTATAACATCAGATTTCTGCATGTTCTCTTTGATATGTGCTGCTTCTGCTTAGCATCTCAGATGTCTGCGGGAAGCCCCATTACTCGGCCCCTGGAGAAATAAAACAAAGCCACAGCTTTATTAAACACTCCAGCACTCTGCAGCATTCACTGACTTAATATCGCCTTCAAGAGACCATGGTTACAGTGCTTCATGGCACCGCATCTGTCTAGGCAGGGAAGAGCAGCTCCCGCCACCACTAAATGAGATACGGATATTACAGAGCCACCGGCACCATCCAGAATAGTATCAGAGTCCATGGACTAATTATGCTGCAGATTGCAGCAATTTATCATAGGAAAATGCAAAACACGTTAGTCAACAACATTACCAGCTAAGTTATTAAAATGGTAAGTATCCAGGGCACGAGGCAAGTTTGGAGAAGCCATCAAGACCCTCCTTTTCCCTTAATTAAGTTTATTACCAGCGCTGTGTCAGAGAGAGCAGAGTCACATCTTTCACATCAAACATGACAGCCTTATCCTGCTTCCATGGTTTCATAATTCCCTACTGGCTGCTGCCTGTGTCATGTTACATGTGGAGTGGATATTTATGTTGTGTACCCTCAACACACATTTGCCATCTGTCCCTGGTTTCCAGAAAGCTTACAGATTTTCAAACTGAATTAAAAAAAAAATAAAAACATGCTACCTTCGAAATATGGCCATCATCTGTATTTAAAGTGACACTGAAGTGAAAATAAACGTATGTAAATTATATAATGAATTGTACGTGTAGTACGGATAAGGAATAGATCATTAGTGGCAAAGAAAAGTGTCTCATTTTTATTTTCAATTTTTTTTGTTTATTTTTTTTAATATAACATTGCATCATTCTGTTAGACTTGCAATTATAAACCACACACTGCATTTTAAACTATAAAACAGAGCAGAATGTATGACTTTTTGAACTCCCCTGCATGAAAACCCTATCTCAAGCTGCCTCTCACTGTTTTTGATGTATAAGTGCTTCAGAAAATAGGACAGTCTCAAGCCCAAGTTGGGTCAGAGAGCTCAGAGAAGCTCTTTTGCATAGATATCAACTGAAGTTTCTTGACTCTTCCGGTACTGGAAACAATATGAGACTCTGTTCTCTGCTACAGATACTACTAATGTTCTATTTCTTAGCTGTACTACACATACAATTATCTCCAGTTTGTTTCCATTACAGTTTCTCGTTAAAGCCCTGCCATACCGCAAGGGATTTCTTTTCTGCATTGCGATGAAGCATTGGAGCAAATTTATCATGAACAGTGCAAGGAAAACTACAGCAAATCTGGTGGGGTTTCTCAGAGCTACCAGTCAGAATACTTTATCAAAACATCTGCTCCGCTTTTGCACCAGTTCTGCTCCAGTTTTAAATGTCACTGGTTTCGGTAAATCTGCCTTCATGTTTCCCAAACCTGACATTCCCAGCCAAACAGTGCACGTTATTCAGGAAACCTCACATATGCAGAGGTGGTGTGAAATCCACATTGCTGAGACATTATGCTACCTGGGGATAAGTGAGGATACCTGCAAAACATTATCTGTTGATGGTCTGTGAGGACTAATATAAGAAACAAAGGGGTATAGCACAGAAAGATCTGAATCTCTGCTAGGTTTTATTATTTTTATTCCTTTCTGGTTCATAGTGAGGGCAATTTCACTTACTTCCTGTATGTCTCATTGGTGTCAAATTAATGGATGTCAGAAAACTTCAAGGGGGACATGGACTACAATGAAAACCGCATTAATGTTCTCGGCAAGGCTACTGGTGAAGCTTTCTGTTTCAGTCAAGCCACCAACAGACAAGAAACGACAAAAGCACTACAACCCATTTAGGATACGGGTTGCAGTAGCACAGGGATGATAATTATACTCCTTTCTCACAATCCAAAGCAGACTAAGGTTTTTGACCACCTGAACCAGAAACTCTAACTTACTGGTCCTTTGTAGGCTTAACCAAGCAAAGCATGATGATATCACAAAATTGGACCTTGTATACCTTACATAGGCCTCATACACAAATGCTGGAAACAGAAACCAATTGATGCAAGCATCATCCAGTTGGCTAGGAGTTCTTCAATTGATCATTAGCTAAACCAATTTCCTTCCTGGGTCAGTGGAAATTTAAACACAAGTGTTTTGTTTTGTTTTTGTTTACCAAAAGCCTAAATTGCCTCTTTAAAGGGACTCCGAGCAGTGCAGAAACTATGGAAAGATGCATATAATTTTAAAGCTCTCTTTTTCCTCTTTCCAATGAGATATAAACCGCTGCCCTACGCCTTTTAGTTTTCGCTATTTTCGCGATTAAAATTGCCGCGGCCGTGATTTCAATAGCGAAAATAAAGAAAACTAAAAGGCGTAGGGAAACAATTTAGGTGTTGCCAGAAAGAGGAGAAAGAGAGCTTTAAAATGATATCCATCTTTCTATAGTTACATTGTATTACACAGGCCGACTTTTTCTGCTGAATTGAGCTGCTGACACTGGGGAAAGTGTCGTCCTGTGTAATACAAGTAACTATGGAAAGATGGATATCATTTTAAAGCTCTCTTTCTCCTCTTTCTGGCGACACCCAAATCGTCGCTCTACGCCTTTTAGTTTTCTTTATTTTCGCAATTGAAATCGCGGCCGCGGCAATTTCAATCGCGAAAATAGCGAAAACTAAAAGGCATAGGGCGGTGGTTTATATATCATTGGAAAGAGGAGAAAGAGAGCTTTAAAATGATATGCATCTTTCCATAGTTTCTGCACTGCTCGGAGTCCCTTTAAGGTGGCAACTTATAAAAAGTTTCAGAATGGTCAGTGCTTGCCATTACATGCAGGTATTTCATGTAAGTGGAAGAACATATATCTTCTGATGTCATCCTCCCAACCCAACTCTGTAGAGGCTGGAGCTCGGTCATCATATAAACCAGGTATCGTGCAAAAACTTCAATCTCAGTCTTTTTGATGGAAACCTCCCAGGTCACATGGGAGGACTGATTTAATTTGGTGCCACCAAATAGAAATAAGGAGTCAAGTTAGCTTTTAATTAGAACTTTGATTTAAAATATATATTGCAAAAGTTCTACATGAAAACAGCACAGCATTTAGGATAACCACCTTCACAGAGCATACCACAAATTGTTCAATGTCTGTATTATGCTTTGCGAGGTATATGGAAATAAAAGTGATTTTGCAACAGTAAAATCTACAGAGCGATGATTTTCAGGACATGCCAAACGACTGAAGATCAGGATTGCTACCTTCCACCCATGGCAACAGTACAAATGCCTTTTGATTGGATCAGGAAGAAATGAGTCATGCATCATCGGCCTTCCATGCCAAAACGCTTAGGCTTTCTGAAGTGACTCCAATTGAAAAATGAACAGATAAAAGCAGCCAGTAAAAGCTACCCAATTTTTTCTTAAATAAAAATGGGAACCTTCACAATAAACATTTTCTTAAAGAGGAACTCCAGCCTAAACAAACATACTGTCATTAAGTTACATTAGTCATGTTAATTAAAATAGATAGGTAATATAATCTCTTACCCACACTGTTTTAAAAGAACAGGCAAATGTTTGATTTCATGATGGCAGCCATCTTTTTGGTTGAAAGGAGGTGACAGGGAGCATGAGACACAGTTCCAACTGTCCTGTGTCCTGAGCACCTCTCCCAGTTGCTGGGCAACATGAACAACATAGGAAATCCCATCATGCTCTGCACAGCATCAGGGAAAAAAAGCCTGGGCTTTTTTTCTTTGATGGGTGGAGCTTAGGTAAAAATGCAGCTAAAAATGATGCTTTGGTAAGAAAAACAAAGTTCTGATGCTGTGAAACTGTTAAACACCAAGCCTTTTCAGTTCTGCTGAGTAGATTTTAAGTCCGGATGTTCACTTTAAGCTTTCATTTACATAAGTACGGAGTATGTACACCTAGTGGGATGTCAGAATGCCAAATTTCGGTTTCGGAACTTTAGGCTGATCACATACAGAGACAATTACTGAATATAATGTTACTTTCTTAGGGCTCTTTCACATTAGACAACGCGTGCAGGAGCCGTTCTCCTGCACGGGTTGTCTGCCTGCGGCGTGTCTTCGGGTATCTGCGGTGCGACGCAATCAGCGGCGGTAGCTGGTAATTAAACCCAACGGAAACCGCCAGCTCGCGGGTGCGTTGGATGAAAAACTGCGCCCGGGTGCGTCGGAACCGCAACGCATCGAAACGCAGCGTCGGGTGTGAAAGGTAAAATGAAAGTCTATGGACTTTCATCTTACCTTGGTTAACGCAAACGGCTGCCGTTTGCGTTAACGCACAAAATCTGCCCTAATGTGAAAGAGCCCTTAAAGTAAACCTGTAGGTGAAAAAAGTGCCCCGAGAGGCACTTACCCCGGGGAGGGGGAAACCTCTGGATCCTAATAAGGCTTCCCATCCTCCTCAGCCAGCCCGCCGCAGAAACATCAACAATATTTACAATCAGAGGTGCCCGCAGGCACACCAAACGGGTCCGTTCTACTGCACAGGTGCAAACTGATTGCGGCTGCACATTAGAACGGAATCAAGCGGGCTCGGCTATTTTCACCGAAGCCTATCAGAAAGCCGCTACTGCATCTGCTCACACCACCACCAAGCCCTTGTCGGCGGGCTTTCAGGGGGCACAGCCCTGGATCACCTCTGCAGAGGATAGGAGAATCCTCTTTAGGACCCAGAGTCTTCCTCCTCCTGAGGCAAGTACCCCCTTAGGGGCACTTTATTTCCCATCAGGCACGCTTTAAAACACAAGGTATTTGCAATAATTCAGCTTTAAGTGACTTTCATTTAGTAAGAGTGCTTTTCAGTCCTTTTTTAGCCCCATAGGGCCCATTTCCACTGTGCATGGCATGCGATGCCCACACAGCTGTGATGCCGCCACATCGGAATCACTCTAGCCGTGGCATGCACAAGCTATAAGAATTTGGGGGCGTGATGCATTTTAATGCAGCCATGCATACCTACTTTCTCCCCCAGGACAAAGTGGACAGCAGCCTATTGATTTTAATAGGCTGCGTTTCTCCGTCTGAGTTCGCATGCGGGGGATTAAAGTGAATTTGCATAAGTGGAACTGGACCATTAAACTTTCCTAGTGATTTTGGGTCACCAGGTATTACGCAACAATTACTGCTGTCTCTCTGCAGCTCAGTTTTACAGCAGATGACTGCCTGTCTACCTTTACAAAAAGGTAAAGAACTGTACTAATGTTTGTGCAACTGTGCAAGGCATTATGGTTGTTCTCTAACTATAAAAAGACAAACACCTACACTGCAGTGCAATATGCATGGTCGATGCGCCTGTGCAGGGTTTCTCAAAGTTCATTTCTGCACCCCCGAGATGTCAAAGCCATTATCGACAACCTACACTTTCTCCCACATATTTTTTAGAGGAATTTTATTGAATCCTTTCAATGAAAGCACCACGAGAAAAGATAAATGTGATGTTGAGCAAAGTTCACGTCAAATTATATAGCAGATGATATAAGAATAGAATTGTAAAGGTCACCACCAATTGAAATAATACAGAAATTACAAATTAAAGGGACACTGTAGGGGGGGGGGGGGGGGGGGGAATCAGGGGAAAAGGAGTTGAAGTTACCTGGGGCTTCTAATGGTCCCCCACAGACATCCTGTGCCAGCGCAGCCACTCCCCAATGCTCCAGCCCCGCCTCTGGTTCACTTCTGGAATTTCAGACTGTAAAGTCTGAAAAGCACTGCGCCTGCATTGCCATGTCCTCACTCCCGCTGATGACACCAGGAGCCTACTCCGCAGGCCCAGTATGGTCTGTGCCTGTGCCGTGCGCTTCTGGTGACATCAGGGAAAGCAAGGACACGGCAACGCAGGCGCAGTGGTTTTCTGACTTTAAAGTCTGAAATTCCAGAAGTGAACCGGAGGCGGGGCCGGAGCATTGGGGAGTGGCTGCGCAGGCACAGGATGTCTGCGGGGGACCATTAGAAGCCACGGGTAACTTCAACTCATTTTCCCCCGACCCCCCTACAGTGTCCCTTTAAACCTGAATATATTCAAATCTTATCAGCATTTTAACCTATGGATCAAGCCCAATCAGGCTTAATGCACCCAAGGATGTTCTCTACACAACAGACATGTGAGGGGGGAAAAATAGTATACAGAAAAAGGCTTAATAAACGCAACCTAACTATGGACCCAAAAAGGACCACTTATCACATTTTAAGAGCCACTGCCCATGTGTCCCTGTGTCTGTATTACCACCAAGGTGTGTGGGTGTGTGTGGGTGTGTGCGTTTTGGGGAGCTGGACATTTTCCAAAACTGGCTATATTTAAAAAAAAAAAAAAAAAAAAACCTCAAGGTCTCCAACAAAAACGGTTAGACCTCAGCACAGCACCGGACACAGAACAGTGTCCCTGTGTGCCAGTATCACTCCTTCTCTGGCAAGATTTTGGCCTGTATTAGGTGGCATTGGCACATAATAAGTGACATCCTGAAATCAAAGCATTTGCTAGCCCCCTTTCCTGTGTACTCCAGAAACCCCGCATTGGGTGATAAATTGGTATGGGCAGTCCGCATCTCCAGACTATCATCTTCAGAAACTTTTCTTGGACACACACATTTAGGTTGCTTCCCTTAACTTGCGTGTAGTGAGAGTTGCAGTGTGATCAAAGGCCAATCATTTTAAAATACCGTGGGAGACAAACAATTAAGCAGTTTTTGACCTGCCAAAGTACCTAATCATTTAACGCTCTGATGTCCCTGTAAATTATGGTATGTGGGAGAGACTACCGAAAATGCACATGATAGATTTGCCTAACAAATATTTTGTATGTACCCCAGGCTGTGACTTCTAAAACACTGTAGAGAATTTGGGCATGTGAACACTGACCTGAAATTTATGGTCATTGACCACATTCTGAAACTCTAAAGGTGGCAATCGTGTCGCCAGGCACAGAAAGAAATCTGCTGGATTCACCGCCTGGGTACACTATATCCGAAAGGGTTAAAACAGGGAGCTCAATTTACATTTATTTCTATAATTTTGTTTTTCTCTACAGACCCAATGTAATGACCCCCTCTTTCTAGACTTGTAGAAATTAACACCACCTTGAAATTGCCCTTGTAACTGACTGCTGTCAGATAAGCATACCTTTCACTATGCTTAGATTGTTATTTTGACCTTTTGTTGTTATTACCATGGCAACTGTGATGTCCTTTCCAATTAAAGGGACATATATACCTGCATTCGTTCATTTGTTCAACAGCTTGACAAAGGGCGAGATCACCTGTAAGGGCTCAAACCCACTAGCAGCCTTTGAAAAGCTCTTGCTAATGTAATGCTATGGGTGATTTTTTATAAAATCACATCGCTCAAGTGGGATCACGCCCACAGCATTACATTAGCAAGAGCTTTTCAAATCACACGCACATAAAAATGGCTTAGTAACATACTACTAGTAGGTTCCAGGCCAAACTGTTGCATAAGTTGTATTGCCAAAAGTTCTGAGCTCGATAAAGAGCGTTGTGTACTGCAACCCTGTGCGTTTCATATATATCGCCAACATCTTCTGTAACGCTGTGCATAGTCCAAAAAGAAACCGTGATGGGGAGCATACATACATGAGCAATTCAATTCAATGCACTTTACAATCAGGACATCCAGCAACACAAGTACTATGTTTGACCAGAGCACAGTGGACCGTGTCTTCAAAGGAGTTTGCCGTCCGTCTGATGAGTTGATCTGCTGGGCGGATCGCTCACGGATTGGGGCTGCCGTACACATGCTTGGTAATCAGCTGAGGAGGTCTTTAGCGGCCGCCTTAGCCGACTTTAGTCAAGTGTGTGTACGCACATAAACACTTTTAGCCACAGACCCTGAACGTGCATGCAGATCAGTTTCTGACAAAAAACTGACAAGATTAGCCACATGCTTGACTCAGGTGTGTTATTCCAACACTTCCACAGCCAAATAGATCAGCAGGATGCCAGGTAACTAGTATTGTTTCAAAGGAAATCAATATGCCAGCCTCCATATCCCTCTCACTTCAGGTGGCCTTTAACGTGGGTCCGAAATAAACTTTTACTCACTGCATAATGGTGTTCCTTTCATATTGTTTATAAAGCATTCCTCAAACCAAATACTTTTTTGTTGTAATACTCCCTATAAACTAAACAAGCCTCGCCGACAGCTTTTCAGAGTGCCGTGGCATTTTCAAACAGTAGCAAGGGCTTATGGGAGCTCAGTCTGGGCAGGAGGAGGGGGAGGTATTACTAGCCAGAAATTTCAGAGGCAGAGGGGAGGAGGAGGGAGGAGGAGGAGTGGGCATTAGGTTTTCACTGGCTGAGTGCTGGAGATGCAGATCAACTTGCCTGTGTGTAATGTTTACAAACATGACTGCTGTCGTATCACAGGAATAATCAATCATATTCTGTTGAAGCTGTTGGCAGCTTATCTAAACTTTAGATAAGATATATAGACAAGTTACTTGTAGTTACTTTTTCATCTCGGATGCGCTTTAAGTTGAGTGGTAAACAAAAAACAAGCACATTGGCAATTGGATCACAATTATTCACGGCTGTGGAGTTGGAGTCGAGGCAATTTTGGGCACCCGGAGTCGGAGTTGGAGTCATTGATTTCATAAACTGAGGAGGCGGAGTCAGGAGTCAGATGATTTTTGTACAAAATCCACAGCCCTGTTAAGTATTAGACTAAGGAGTCTGAGCCATTTTGGGTACCCGGAGTCGGAGTCGTGGTTTCATAAACTGAGGAGTCGGAGTCGAAAGATTTTTGTACCAACTCCACAGCCCTTATATCCAGACAGTCCCTCGCTACAGCAGATTCTGGTTCTTATTTTAGGATTTAACCTGCTGGGCGTTCAGGCGTTTTTTCGCCCAATTTTTTTTTATATCATGTAGCTAGCCTAGCGCCAGCTACATGATTCTCCCCTTGCTGCTGACTCCCTCCCACCCTGCCGATCGCCGCCAGCGATCACGCCCATAAGGAAATCCCGTTCTGAACGAAATTCCCTTTAGGGCTTCCCCCGTCGCCGCGGCGACGAACCCTGTGAAGTCAGACGTCGTGACATCACAGGGACTCCCGATCCACCCCAAAACGCAGCCTGGCGGCGATTGGCCAGGCTGCGCACGGGGTCTGCGGGGGGCCCTCTTTCACATCGGGTAGCGGCGGATCGGCGGCAATCGGGTAGGACACGCAGCAAGCAAAGTGCTTGCTGCGTGTTTTTAAAAAAAAAAAATATTAAAATCGGCCCAGCGGGGCCTCAGCGGTGCCCTCTAGTGTCTCTGGACGAGCTCAGCTCGTCCAGAACGCTAGGGAGGTTAACGACAAAGCAAGCTGCATGCAGTTGGATTACATGGAAACTGAAATACCCATTACAAAACTTGAACCCTTGAAAGCTTCCAGTAAAATATACAGATACTTAGAAAGGCTTTTGTGCTGCAAAGCAAACACACAAATAAGAATATTGCCCTACACAGACACGACAACAAAAAAAACAAATTAGCCTGTGAAGGCTGAATAAGTGTGACTGTAATCAATGCTGTGATGTACAGCAGCATGATAATTTACAGGTGTGGACACCAAACAGATTTGCTAGATTCTGTCAAGCACAAGATCTGCCTACATAAAAACCGGGGGAGTGTGGCTGCCACAGAATCCGGAGCACTGAAGATGTAGGTGTTAGAAGGGAAATAATCTAAGAAACGCTTTAACTTTCCCCGTGCTGGCAGTTATATTTCAGGCTCTGCATATGTGAGAGCTTTATGATGCAATAATCACACCGCTATAAATAAATTGTGAAGAGTTGGCCTTTGTTTAGGTACTAAGGAAAGAATGCGCAAAGCTTGCTGATCCATTAATAAATGATGACGGCAATGATAACAGTGGTGCTATGCACAACAAAGCAAATTTAATAGCGAGAACATATTAACACCATAATACAAAATGTCAAAAGAAAGGAAATCTCTGCAGATTCTGAGCTATAAACTGAAATTCCTCCACCATTATAAAAATAAAATCTATAACATAGCATTATTACACAAGTCACTAAATAGGATTAAAAACGATCTTTCCAGGGATCAGGTATGAACTAGCTCATGCTTCAGGGCTAGTTCATAGTGCGCAGTGGTGTTGCAAAATAATTCAGCATGTCAACTCACTGCCATACAATTCTATGGGCCTGTTCACAGAACTGCGTTGTAATGGAGTAATTGCTGCATGCAGACTTGGTTTTAAAATCTATGTCCAGTCTCCATTGCAGTCCATACTCATTATGAAGCGTGTTATGCAACAGACCACTGTGACTCCTGCCTTAAAGTGTAACTGTCGGGCATGAAATCAAAAAACAATTCTTTATTTTTACCTGGTAAACAAGTAATAAGGATGCTAATCAGGCAATCCAAAAGTTAAAATCACTTTTACTTTTCTTGTTGATAAATGATCATTCCCCAGTTTACCTGACTGATTTGGTACACAAAAAGGAAGTTGCAGGGCATGCTTGGTTGTCCTTTTTTGTCTCTCTACTTCCCCTCAGACTTAACTAATGCAGCCTCATTGGCTGAAGCCCCTTTCCCTCCTGTTTTCCCTTCCCACACCTCTGTTCCTCTCTGATTGGCCAATATTTCTGATGCGGAGACAATGCACTTTCTACATTGAAGGGTGGGCAAATCAGGCAGAGGAGAGCAAGGGAGGAAATGACATTAGGATTGGCTTCAAAATAGCCACAGCTAAAATGGGAAATGCCAAGAAGGATTTTCTCTTTTTACTGTAGAAAAATCACTAAAATCAAAACATGGACAGTGCAATACATATGTTATGTAAGTAGTGCAAGTATTTATCTACTATATGTGTTTTTTTCTGAGATAGTATGGGAGAAAAAGACAGCGCCTCTTTAAAGCTCATGACTATGGTTGGCTGAGGTGGCCGATGAAGACTACCTAAGCTTAAAATCAGGCATGTGTACAAGGGCGCCCTCCCCTTCTCCGTTCATCCGCCTAGCGTATCAACTCCCCACCAGCAATGGCCAATCTCATTGTTCATGCCAATCCACCACATGACGTCACGCATGCGCCGCTCTGTTGTCCCTCTGCCTCCCCGCATAGCAACACAGTTAGCCATCAGCTACACAGCTGACACGCTTCTGTGCAGCATGGTCCAGCGATGTCACCCAAGTGGATTGGGTCCTGATACCAGACAGGTGACATCCATCAAAGATATGCACACACCTCATGCTTTTGATGCTGCCATTTCTCCTTTGTTCCAGTCATCGGGTGAGCCATGAGGGTATTCCAGAGAAAAAGCATACCTGAGGTGGTGGGGTGGGTTGTTCAATGGCACATTCACAGTTTTTAACACTTCAACGTGGACATTTTATCAGTATGGCGTTTGGTGGACGCTACTTGCAGCATGTACTGCACATCTCATCATAAATTTCCCAATGTAAAATTACCAGCCAAAACATCTAGAAACACAAAGCAACAATACTGTGTCCATTCACTCAAAGACGCTAGTGTGAGTCATTATCTTGTCAGAGAGGGATCTATCTGCTCGGTTCCCTCTATACAGATTTTCAATAGATTTCAACATGGAAAAACTTTGAAAATCTATGTTCGGGCAGTTACATACCAATATACAGAAACATATAGATATTGTAAATGTGACTGAGGCTGAAACCAAAATAATTAATGTAAAATTGTGTATCCAGTAGAGTCTCTTAAATTATTTATGTCGTTGTGGAGACTACCTGTGTTGCAGAGAGACATTAAGCCAATGTGTACACCTGGAGGGTAAATCATCTGAAGTCATCAGGAAAGATCATTCCAAGACACGATAGCCACTGTGTTCACACTTCTTAAAGCCTGATACATATACCCAACTTTGATTAGCCAGTTTTACCACTTCCATGTAGTATGAAATCTTACCTCTATTCACAAAACTTCTCATAAAGGACTTCTCTAATTGATAAAAAAAAAAAAATAACCTTTCAGCACATTTACAAGCAAAATAAGCAAAGTACCGTAAGTTGTTCCTAATTAACTTGATCTCAATATTACTTTTCTCACCTTAGATTATATTTTTGCTCTTTAGAAGCTTATAAAGTAACAGATATTGTGAAAACAGGTGAAAAAGCTTTGTGAATCATGCCCATTATGTTAATGGCATTCAAACGGTTGGCCCTCAAGCTACATAGAGTGGCCAATACAAATTCGATGCATGTATGCACCCTTAAGGTGGCCATACATCGGCCGATTTGACTATCCAATTAGATTATTATAATCAAATTGGGTGAAAAATGGTGCCGCCAAGTGCATGCCCGACCGACAAAGCGTCCAATCTGGGACGGAAATTGGTTGCATGGACGATCGCGCATGCTGCAAAATCGGACCGAAGTTGGTTGGTCAGGTGTGCAGTGGTACGGTGGCAGTTTTTGGAACGAGTGACAAAACCCATGCCGCTGCAATGTATAAATGTGACGCCCCCCCCCCCCATGTGTGCATTTATACATTAACTGTCCTGTGTCAGCCTCCACGAGGTGCCCGTCCATCTCGCCGGTTTCCGCATACACACTAGTGGCGCATGGCGCCTGACGTCAGACGCTGTGCACTGCTAGCATGTATGTGGCTGTTTGTCCATCTACCCGAGTTCTAACAGCCACATACATGCTAGCAGTGCATAGCGTCTGACGTCAGGCTCCATGCGCCACTAGTGTGTATGCGGAAACCGGCGAGATGGACGGACACCTCGTGGAGGCTGACACAGGACAGTTAATGTATAAATGCACACATGGGGGGGCACATTTATACATTAGGAGGGGGCAGCGGTGGGGCGGACGTGGTGGGCTCAGTCGATTCCCTGAAGATTTCATGTTGACCAATTAGTATATGCGCAAGGTTTCAGACAAATGAACAGTTAACCCAAATGAAACTCTCCTTCAGACAACCTTAAGTTAGTGCATCTCAGGTACTCATCAATAATAGAGAAGCGCCGTTGAATTGTGTTGGAACTGGTGCTGGAAAACGTAGGAAGGCTTCAGCAGAGACATCCAGCAAAGCGTTCCCCGGAACAGGGCAGTCAAACACTTGATTTGTCTTGTTGATTTGACTCGGCAGTTAACTTATTGTTTCCCCCAAGGTAAGGCTGAGTGTCTGCGATCCACAGACGTGCGCGCTCAGAGGTGCCTGTCAGCCAGGATCAAAAACAATGATACCTCAACTGGGATTCTTTTCTGATGTCTGGGTAATGGGGGCATTCAAAGTGTTATGCTGTCTTGTGCATCATTAACAACAGCAGAGAAAAAAAACTTTACTTATAATAAACGGGAACCTTTTTGCTTTACTCATTCAAAAAATAAACACAGACACTATGATCCCGGGCAGACATCACACTGGAATGTGCAGTTTAGAAAAAAAGAATGCTGGTTGCCAGAACAATATGGATATGCTTCTAGAATAAGAAAATGAGAAAGGAATTTTCCCAGATGTTTATAGGCCACTGCTGAGACCTCTGTTCACTAGTATTACTGGTTCAGTTTTACAATAGGCAGGGATGGCTCTCTCCTTGCAACACGTGAGTTCAGGGTTAATATCAACCAAGAAAATTGGCTGAAGGACAACTGTAAGGAGAGGGATATGGAGGCTAAAAATACTACTTACCTGGCTATCCTACTGATCCTCTTCCTCTAATACTTTTAGCCATAGACCCTGAACAAGCATGCAGCAGATCAGGAATTTCTGACATTGTCAGATCTGACAAGATTAGCTGCCTGTTTCAGGTGTGTGATTCAGACACTACTGCAGCTAAATAGAAAGACAGGGTTGCAAGGCAACTGGTATTGTTTAAAAGAAAATAAGTATGGCTGCCTCCATATATTTTACTCACTTCAGGTTCCCTTTTTCTGAACACTCCTGTTTCCTCCCAAATCCTAAAAACACACAGATTAGTTAATTGGCTTGACCAGAATTGGCCTTAAAGCGGATGAGAGACAAAAAAAAAACACTAACGAGTAACTTGTCTATAGCCATGTTCTGCTTGTGATATCTACACACAGGCAAAGCTGATCTGCATCTCCACCCCTCTGCCTCTGAAATTTCTGGCTAGTAACACCTCTTCCTCCTGCCCAGACTAAGCTCCCATAAGCCCTTGCTACAGAGCTAGAGCGCCAAGGCACTGGAGAAGCTGTGGACAAGGCTTGTTTAGTTTATAGGGAGTTAAAGTTATGCTTTTTTAATACTCTATTTGGCTTGAGGAATGCCCTATAAACTATATGAAAGGAACACAACTATGCAATGAGTAAAAGTTTATCTCGGATCCACTTTAACCACCTGAGCGGTCTGGACGAGCTCAGCTCGTCCAACACCGCCGGAGGCTGCCGCTCAGGCCCTGCTGGGCCGATTTACATCAAATAAAAAGCAGCACACGCAGCCGGCACTTTGCCAGCCGCGTGTGCTGCCTGATCGCCGCCGCTCTGCGGCGATCCGCCGCGAGCAGCGGCGAAAGAGGGTCCCCCCAGCCGCCTGAGCCCAGCGTAGCCGGAACAAAAAGTTCCGGCCAGCGCTAAGGGCTGGATCGGAGGCGGCTGACGTCAGGACGTCGGCTGACGTCGATGACGTCACTCCGCTCGTCGCTATGGCGACGATATAAGCAAAACAAGGAAGGCCGCTCATTGCGGCCTTCCTTGTTTATTCTGGGCGCCGGAGGCGATCGGAAGATCGCCTCCGGAGCGCCCTCTAGTGGGCTTTCATGCAGCCAACTTTCAGTTGGCTGCATGAAATAGTTTTTTTTTTATTTAAAAAAAACCCTCCCGCAGCCACCCTGGCGATTTAATCAGAACGCCAGGGTGGTTAAAGGACATCTGAAGTGAAAGGAGTAGGGAGGCTACCGTATATTCTTCCTTTTAAACAATGCAAGTTGCCTGGCTGTCCTGCTGATCCTCTGCCTCTAATACTTTTACCCATAGACCCTGAACAAGCATGTGAAAGGAAAACAACATGGCAGCCGCCATATACCTCTCATTTCAACTGTCGTTTAAGTATAATACACATGCTAGTCAGTTCTCGATCAAGGCCACCTCTGCAAATAATCTGGTTTCTGTACAGCAGCACAGATGTGTCACCAAGTGATCCAGAGTGCCAAATCATCTTGGCTGGTTGTATTGCATTGTTCCCCATTTACCCTTTCTGCTTCGTCGTGCACTTTGCCGTCATACTTCTGTCCCTCCATACAGCAACAGAACACGCCATTAGCCTCCAGGTTTGTAAAGTATTTGTACAGGACTTAGCCCCGAACGTTCATCCAAAAGTGCCGATCCCCGCAGACAACAGTAATTCTGCAGGTGTACAAACCTTTACACTGTGATAGGGATTACATTGTGAGCCCCTCTGAGGGGCAGTTAATGATAATCCTTAACTCCATTTCTCTCTAAGCTCTAAGGAAGAGGTCAGTGCTGTACATGTACAAAATAAATAATACTATTTGTCCAGCCCACAAAACTTATCTGGGCAACTAGAAGAATTAGCAGCGTTTCATGAGGTGATTAAGCTATATAAACACTGTCCAAATCAATCATGACAGTTTCAGGAGAAAATCCATTACAGAGATACCTCTCAGCTGACCGCTACTGGAGTTCCTGTTGTGGGCTGCAGCATGACCCCTACTGTTCAACCTCCCCTCTATAAGGTGGGGAAGTCAGCAGTGCAATGGCCATTCTACACCGGTAGGAGATAAATGGTTACCTGAAGCCCTCACAAAACACCCCTTCCCCTCTTCCACCCCCCACAAAACATCACCCCTCCGCCCCCCCCCCCCCCTTCCCCCGAAGTGTGTACTTGACTAACTTTCATATCCAAGGTAATCAAGATGAGCACAAATCACGTTAAGCCAAAAGTTCTCTAGCAACAGCCAGGTCCATGTTTTCAGGAACTAATTTGAGCACGACATTCCTCAATTGAGTGGCATCACTGGAACACAGTTGCTAGGATACCAGATTCGGAGGAAGCAAATAATGTGAAATAACCAGTGAAGGCAAGGGGGGGGGGGGTTACAAGAAAGACTGCTCCTAAACGTATGTTATGCTCCAACATTTGCAGGTTATAATCTAAACCTGGGATAAAAATGCCAGTACAAACGTGATGCAGGATCCAACACGATTACAGTAATTCCGCTACAGGAAGAGCAGCCAGGAAATCAAAGGCAGATAATGAGTAGGTCAGTGTTACACAGCTGATTGGTGACCTTCTCTGCACAGTACAGTGTAGAAGCAAGCGGCAGGCAATCAGCCCACAGTATATAAAAGGTGACTTTCACCAGAAGATTTACATGCAGACATGGAGGCAAAATAATTAACATAGCAGTACTTTGAAATTAAATGGCAGAGAGCAGATGGCAGCGCTGATAAACTGAAAAGAAGGATTTTTCAATTGAGCTACAAATCGGTCAGTATATCAAAGTTAAACATTTAAATACAAGCAATAGAAAGAAACAGTCGACGGCTTACCTAACAATGCGAGATTTATCCTGCGCTGAAGCGTGCAGCTTGGGGCACCAGATAAAGCATGCTTGCCTAATGCCATCTAGGAAACCTTGCAACTGCGTTGATGCTGAAAAGCACATTCAAACTACTTCAAATAATTTCCTTTCATCCAAAGCAGATAAAATCAGGCATGATTCTGAACTATGAATCTGTTGCAGGGTATAATGTGCAAGACTGCAGCACAGAAAATGGCGGCACTCGCACCATAGAACACACAAGAGCTCATGTTCTACATCTGGCACCACTGACCTTGGCACTGAGCTTCATGTGTGCGACTAATGTTTTCAGCTAAGCTTTCGGTGAGCTCTTACCAGTCACAAGACAAATACTTTTCCCAACACCAAATTTCAAACTCACCCTGTTCCTGAGGGCTCGGTTCCTATGGATCCAAACAAGCATAGTAAAGCACATCCGCCGCTCTCCATCTCATACCCACGCCATGCGTTTCACATCTGCTCCGTCCCATGCCTACACCATCCATTTTGCATCTGCTTACTCCGATTCAATTCCCCGGTTTCCATCGCAGACCAGGGCTGTGGAGTCGGTACAAAAATCTTCCGACTCCAGGTACCCAAAATGGCTCAGATTCCTCGACTCCGACTCCTTAGTCTAATATAACAGGGCTGTGGATTTTGTACAAAAATCATCCGACTCCCGACTCCTCAGTTTATGAAATCAAAGACTCTGTGCACAAAATTGCTCCGGCTCGGACTCAGACTCCACAGCCCTGTCGCAGACCCTCATGTGTCACTTGGAAACTCCTCTGCTCAGTCCGGGGGTATTACAAGTCGGGTATTACAAGTGGTTGTGGATCCTATATTTAATAATAGAATCCATCTCCTGTGTTTAGCAGGGGTGCAGAAAAACATACCGACAGCGTACGTTTTCTGCACAAGTCGGAACCGAGCCTAACCCCAATCCCCTCCACTATTGTTGTTAACCTAGTTTCTGATAAAACCCCCTTCCTGGCATTTATCCTGCCAACCGACTGATCACCCTCCTTCCCTTCCCTCAACACTTTTTTCCAGTATTTTTTCGTCAAAAACCAATAAGGATATCCAATACTTATCTTAATCATCTTAATACCAAGCACTAAAATCCAAGCACAAATGACCAAAATCTTTACTGTGATGCAATTCGGTTACATAATAGCCGGACTCGAGACACACAAATTAAGCTCTTGTGGACCACAATCCCCCAAATGCTGGTGCTCAAAATAACCCATCCTCCAAAACCTGAGTATTGGCACTTCAACAACATATAGACAAAACGCAGGCACACACATGAGCAATGCCGCCTTTCACATGCCCACATAGAGCCCAATGCAGGATGCACTTAGGATATAGATAGCAACAACTTTAAATATGTAACCAGAAAACTAATCTCCAGATAAAAAAACTGTGCCATTCAGCTAGTAAACCCTTGTGTTTCTAACAAAAGCAAGAGGGTTATATTTTCTCAGTATAATTCACGGTGTCCCCATTACTTCTTGCTTTAAAGGAATACTGTAGGGGGGTCGGGGGAAAATTAGTTGAACTTACCAGTGTCTTGTAATGGTCCCCCGCAGACATCCTGTGCCCGCGCAGCCACTCACCGATGCTCCGGCCCCGCCTCTGGCTCACTTCTGGAATTTCCGACTTTAAAGTCAGAAAACCCCTGCGCCTGCGTTGCCGTGTCCTCGTTCCTGCTGATGTCACCAGGCGTGTATAGCACAAGCCCAGTATGGTCTGGGCCTGCGCAGTACGCTCCTGGTGACATCAGGGGAAGCGAGGACACAGCAACGCAGGCGTTTTATGACTTTGAAGTCAGAAATTACAGAAGTGAACCGCAGGCGGGGACGGAGCATCAGTGAGCGGCTGCGCGGGCACAGGATGCCTGCGGGGGACCATTAGAAGCCCCGGGTAAGTTCAACTCATTTTCCCCCGACCCCCCTACAGTATCCCTTTAAGCTATACACGCACACACAGTTAACTAAAGTCAGCCAAGGCAGTCCTTAAAGTCTAACTGTCGGACATAAAATCAATTATTTTTATCTGGTAAACAATAAAGGTGCTAACCAGGCAATCCAAAACTTAAAAATCACTTTTACTTTTCTTATTTTCTTATCCATAAAATATTCCCCAGTTTCCCTGGCTCTTATTTGAAAGATCTGCTGCACAAAGGAAGTTGCAGGGCATGCTAGGTTGTCTTTTTGCTTCTTTACTTTCCTCTCAGACTTAAATGCAGCCTGATTGGCTGAAGCCTTTTTCCCTTCTGTTTTCTCCTCCCACTGTTCTTCTGACTTGCCAATGCACTTTCTATTGCAGAGCTGGATGGGAGTCCCTGAGGACTGGGAGGGCGGGCAATGCATACACAATCAGGCAGAAGAGAGTAAGGGAGGAAATGACCGGATTAGCTTCAAGATAGACACAGTTAAAATGGAGAATCCCAAGGATGATTTTCTCGTTTTTTACTACTGTATAGAAAAATCACTAAGATCAAATGTGGACAGTGCAATACATATGTTATATAAGTAGAGCAAGTATCTACTTATGTGGGGGGGAGGGGTTCTGACATAGTATGGCTGATAGCACCTCTTTAACAAATCGGGAGTGTGAACAGGAGGCCCCTGGCATTACCTAGAGAGATGGCATACTGGATGCTTAGGGATGTCTGATTGACCCCAAGCACATTGTTCTCCTACTCATTTTGCTCCCTGGGAGCTACTTCATCGTGCGCCGTGTATTGTCCCTCCTACCCCTATACAGCAACAGAAATTGGGCATGCTCTTGGCGGCACCAATTTTTATTCAATTAGATTATAATCATCAAATCGGATGGTCGATCGGCCGCCAAGTTGCCTGATGTACGGCCACCTTTACACTTAAGTATCTATGCGACACATTCAAAAGGGAATACTTTAAAATAATGTACAAGACTTATTTTATACAATGACCATGTTATGTGTGTGTTGCAATTATCTTGCCCCCTACTGTATGCTGAAAGTCACTCAAGGTCTTGACCTAGATGAATGGCTGAGATATTTAAAGTATTAGTCTAATCTTTTCAGCCTTGCGTTCTTGGCTGACAGAGAAACAGTTGAGGAGACAGCTATATAATGACAGCCTCATGTCAAGAGTCTATAATCGCATATACTAAACAGGAGTTGTCACAGGGTAGATGGTCACTTGAAGGTGCCATTTGAGAGAGGTTAACTTTAGATGACATAAAGCCATCTTTTGTTTTGCTCCCAGAAATGCTCTAAAAATTCCAGATTGTGATGAGATTCATTTTCTGCTCTAGCAAACCACTGTAATTCAATCAATACTTTTCATGATGCTTTTCATCAACTACTGGGAATTGTAGGCACCATTTTTTACAGCAAGCTACCTGTATTTTTAGCTTTACTGGCCCTTAGAGAATGCATGCTAACGCTGCCACAATTTGCTGCTCTTTTTCTACCACAACTTTTTTTCTTTTTTAGCACTTACAAATGTTCCCTGGAGGCTTCTGGGAATTCTGCAGAATCTGGCGTCTCAAGCAATTTGGGTAGCAAGTACACTGCATGAGTCATAATATAAAGCATTCAGAAAGATGGAGACAGTGTGCTTACAAATCCACAATATGAGATATATTCTATGGCTAGCCGCTAAACAGTAACAGTATCTGTAAATCAAATCTTATTTTGTTGCTTTAGGTTCAATTCACTCACCAGCTGGGATGAAGTTGGCATGTATTTCAAAAGAAGACACTCCCCAAAAAAATTCACCATTAAAAATAATGGTCAAGTGAAATGTTTGGAGGCACTGGGGGAGAAAATTCCGGAGATGTTTTGGATCTGCAGCAGAAACTTGAGCCAGTGATTTAATCAAATCTTTCAATGCAATGGATACAATATGTTATTTGCTTATTTATGGGTTTCGCACGCAGGGAAGGAGGCATACATGTAAAAAAAGGCGCCAGGAGAAAAAAAAAAAAAAAGGGGTGCGGGGGACTGACGTTTAGTAAACTCAGTAAAATTACCAATATTCTACTATTTTATACCAATAGTACAATATTGATATTGTTTAGCAATATTTTACTATGTCTTAAACGAACCCTACTCTCTCAAAGACCTCCTATTGATGTCACACCTAAAGGGAAGGTCCAAGCAGCTTAACAAAACAACAACAAAAAGAAACACACACAAAAAAAAAAAAAAAACAACAAAAAAAAAATCAATATTTACTTTCCTCAGGGCTTCCTCCAGCCCCTAGCAGCCGCTATGTCCCTCGCCTCAGCAGAGGGAACTGGGAGCTAGTGGCTGTGTGCGGAGCTGCGGGAAGGGTCATAGCGGCTGCTAGAGGCTGGAAGAAGCCCCGGATAAGTAATTGTCTTTTTTAAGCTGCTCGGACCTTCCCTTTAACCACACCCCTCCTAACCTTTACCTACCCCAGCCGCAAAGTTCATTATAAAAGTCGCGCTTTTATGCAAAGAAGGGAATTCCAGGCACTACCGTACAGCCAAATTTCCCTTTTCATTTATAATAGGCACCTATGGTGGTACCCTTTTATCAAGTAAGGCCCCCTGAACCCTTTTTTTCCCCTGATACAGTGAAATAGACAGGGCATCTCACAACCATTAGGAAGCTGGCCTCACTTCTGTATTTGGCAATAAGAAAGTGTACATATAACTAAGCCGCCAGGAGATTTGGGCGCAGTGTAAAGCTGGAAACAGTCTCTCACCCTGCTCCTGCACAAGTCCCGGCGGTGTGAATAACTATTCCCCCTCCAGGTCACCGTGGACAGTGGGGAAAGACGTAATTCAGCTGCAAGCTGTTGCCGGCAGTCAAATTATGCTGTTTTTATAGTAATTTGTTCTCCGTCTTTTGACGTCACCCAAATTACTGTCTCAGCGCAGAATTAGCAGTAATTCCCATTACGACCTATGGTGGCGCTGGCTTCACTAAAACCTCCGACGCTATTTTTACTTGATTCAACAAGAACTGGTTAAAAGTTTTCAACTGGGATTGTGGACAGATCAAAATTTGTCGGCGTCTGATTAATTTCCATTACTTCCTAATCTTAGCAGCAAACCATGGCCTGGAGACTTACTTGCGATGGCAAAACACTCAAAAACACTAGTATTTTTAAGAGTGATCGCAACCTGGAAAAAAGACAGTTCTAAGAACCTGAGGTTGTAACATCCTCCAAAACCAATAAAGTTGTTTCAACGACAGTTCCCCATTGTTACACTGCTACATGCTGATATTTTTAGATGACATAACTATCAAAACTCATCTATTTAACTTTAGGAATGCTGCATGATAACCTAGTGTATGCAGAACATTGCTCAATATGCACTCTGTGTGGGGCAGTAAAGAAGGGCGCATATGGCTAGTGGACAAAAAGCAGCCGACAGGAAATTTGGGCGCCCATTATTTTATTAACCCTTCCCCCACCCCATAGTTACAAAAATAAAACACTTGCAAAAAAAAAAAAGAAAGAAAAACAAACATGCATAAATAACTTAGGGACTTAAATATGTATTTCATGAGGTTATATTGCTGTTATTTTTTCAACTAAGGGCTTGTAATTAATGATATAGTGTAAAGAAAAAACACCTTTATTTCAAAATAAAATATTGTCACCCCCCTACATGGTACTAGGGACACAAATTTAAATGTTGTAATAATCAGGAAAATTGGCAAATAAAATGAGTAATTTTTATGTACAGTAGCACTTTATTTTTAAACATTAATGGCTAAAAGCTGAGACGTAATTACCTATTTTTTTTCTTGTTTTTAAAAAACATTTTTTTCTTGTACTTTTTAAAAAGCATTGGAAATCAAACCATTCTTAGCATTCTTAGAAAGCCTAGCTTGTCCCACAACAAAACAATATATAGATTATTTCAGTGTGATAAGTAGAGATAAAGTTATTGGTGTGATATGAAAATTGCAGTGGTTTTTAAGGGAAAGCAAACCTGTGGTAGGGAAGTGGTTAAGGTGCATGTTAGTTGACATAAATGATAAATGACAAAGCCTGGAAAGCATTTCATAAATTAGAAGGGAAAAATGAAGACCACTGAATTAAACACAAGAATCTACCAACCATGTGTAAATGAGGCCTCTGAGAACACAGCTGATTACCTTGGAAAAAAGGAATGTTGTGGCTTTGGCAGAGCATTACACCATCCACAAGGAACTTAAATAATGGATAAACACACACGCACCTGAGGAAGAAGTGTTTGATGCCGACAGCTCCGGTAACTTACCATCTCTGAAAACCTCAGTCTCAAGACTGCATTTATTAGACACTTGAGGGTTTAATGCTGTCATACATGACTAAGCAAGAGGACAGAATTTCAAAACAAATAAAAGGATCCTTAATTATAGCATGAAAGGCAGCTATAACTGTCAGACTTTGGGAAGAAAGAAAAGTGACTTAGCACAGTATAATAGATTGAAAACAAAAACCTGTCAGAAATTGAAAGACTTTCTGTTCACTTTTTTTTCCTCTAGATTATTTGGGATAGGTGTACAGTGTGTGACCCAGACAGGTGACAACAAGGCGAACTGATGTACAGAGAATCAGACTACAAGAAAAACATAGCTGGGGAAGGGCCAACAGCCAGAACAGGGGGCAAACAGGATGCAATCAATATCCCGTCAAGTGTATATCAGAACAGAGATAGCGCTCACTGGTGGGAGCTGGACTCTAAGAACAGAACTGGAACAAAAAAAACTCGCCATACACATCGATTTTCCATAATAAAACAATTGGAAAAGAATGATTCTTCAGTACTTTACTACATTGAATGGCACAATGCCAGCGATTCCAGTTTAATTATCAGTTAGGTTTCAGTAAAAATCTAATTTAAGGTCATGTGTAGATGACCTAATTAAAGAACTTTAGCAAGAAAGGGTAAAAAGATAAATCAATAACTTGCAATGTAAAAAGTTACCGTAAATAGAAGATAGATCAAGAAATGATTGATATTCACCATGTAACTTGTTCATATGGTTTGATCCACAATCAGCCTGCACGTAATCATCTTTACTACTGGCAGACAAGAAAAAAAAAAATAGACAGCAACAACTGCCACTATGTATAACCACACCCCTAACAATGTGATTTACTAAATGGTTGTTTTTTCATAGACATATATATGCACAGAGGGCAATACTGGTTGCTAGGCAGTTGGAAACAGCAGTTATTTCCCACAACAGACAGGAAACTGTCAGGCCATGTTCATGACATCACACTGTGGGAGGGGTTTTCACCAGGGCTGTGGAGTCGGTACAAAAATCTTCCAACTCCGAATCCTCAGTTTATGAAACCACCGACTCCAGCTCCGGGTACCCAAAATGGCTCTGACTCCTTAGTCTCAGCCAGGGCTGTAGGTTTTTGTACAAAAACCATCAGACTCAGTTTATGAAATCACTGACTCCAACTCAGACTCCACAGCCCTGGTTTTCACTACAATTTCAGCCATATAGACCCCAACTCCCCCCCCCCCGATAATTTATCCGAGAAAAGCTAAAAACATAGCATAGAAGCATAGAAAAGAGGTTATCAGCTTCTGATCGGGATGAAGTTTAATCCTTGGATACAGTTCCTCTTTAAATCAACATGACCTAGAAAATTTTCAGTTGGGAAGCAACACTATCCGGGTAGTCCTTGTGAAATCTAAAATGTGTCTATGAAGTTTTGCAGGATGTGTGTGTTGCCAACTAACAAAACCTGGACATTGTGATACACAGTCAAGTGTTTGAACATTTATTCATGCCACTCGATTATACATTTCTGCTGCCCGGGCTTACAAAATGGATTTTAGTTTTATACTTTAGACCCACTTTCAAGTGGCAAAGTTAAATGTTTTCTTCCATATCTGCTCCAGTCTAGTCTGTGTTTAGCACAAACCTTTTATTATTAAAGGACAGGGATAGTTACTTTTTTTGGAGCACCGCCCACTGGTTTGGCTTTAAGGTTCTGTGCATAAAAACAGTATTACTTAAAGAGAAACTCCAACCTAGAATTGAACTTTATCCCAATCAGTAGCTGATACCCCCTTTTACATGAGAAATCTATTGCTTTTCACAAACAGACCATCAGGGGGCGCTGTATGACTGATTTTGTGCTGAAACCCCTCCCACAAGAAGCTCTGGGACCGCGGTACTCTGGGCAAACTGCCACAATGTAACAATGTTCACAGACAGGAATTAGCTGTTTACAGCTGTCTCCAACTGCCAAAACAGCTAGGAGCAGCTACATAACCTGCCCACAGTAAATATGTCACCATGTAATAAATGTCAGAATGTAAATCGGGGAGAGGAAAGATTTTACAATGAGCAAACACTGACTAAATCATTTATACATAATTATGGTAAAAAATGAAGCACTTTTTTTACTACATTATTTTCACTGGAGTTCCTCTTTAACTGACAACATTGCGGAATCAGAAGTCAGCTGACATGGTGATAAGTAAAGCCTTGTACACATGCTAAATGTTGTCCTCCCCCCTTCAGCGTGTCGGTAAGATATCTGGACTGTTGGAACATCTTGTCTGGGGGCTGAGCCAACTGTTCTCTCTTCTTTCCCAATCTGCCATACACCACCCCTCTGACCTCCTTCATAGCAACAGAACGCATCACTAGCCTTGTGGCTAGTAAATCCTCTGTATAGCATTGGACCAGAACGGTCAAAGTGTCAAGTCTCAAACCTTACCGACGACTGTACTCGAGTGTGTATGCATTTTGTGTCTTGATGTTCTGTATAGTGTTTAACACACTGCAATAAAACTGGACTTACAAAGCCTCTCTGTTAAACCACGTGGAAGTCTCTAGAACAATGAAATGTAGCTGTATTATTTCATATGTTCCTGTTTCAAAACAAACCCTTCACAAATGTGTACTTAGTAGTAAACCCAATAAAATGCATAACACACAGCCATGTGGAACTCTAGAACAATTAAAGGTATTTAATGTTACTCATTAAAACAAACCCTTTAGGATGTGTACTTTTTAGTAGTAAACCCAATAAAAGAGGAACATTAGCAAAAAGGACAAAAAAAATCAATACAATGCAAAGTGAGAAGTTAAAAAATAGAAGACAGATCAATAAATGATTGATATTCGCCATGTAATTTGAGCATATTGTTTGATCCATACTCAGACTGAACATCTTTTTTACTGGCAGACAAGGAAAAAAAAAAAAAAAAAAAAAAAAAAACTAGACAGCACCAACTGCCATTATTTATAACCAGACCCCCTAGCAATGCGATAGACTAAAAAGTTGTTTCTTATAGATATACATATGCACAGAGGGAGATACAAGTTGCTTGGCAGTTCGAAACTGCTGCTATTTCCAACAATGCGACAAGGTTCACAGACAGCAAACTATCAAGACCTAGCTCCTGACATCACACTGTGGGAGGGGTTTCACCAAAATAAAGACCCTTCGCCCCCCCCCCCCCCCCCTTCCCCCGATAATCTATTGGAGAAAAGGTAAAGATTTCACATGGGAAAGGGGGTATCAGCTACTGATTGGGATGAAATTCAATCCTTGGTTACAGTTCTTTAAAGGATACCACAACTGACATGTGGCATAATGAGATAGACATGTGTATGTACAGTGCCTAGCACACAAATAACTATGCTGTGTTCCTTTTTTTCTTTCTCTGCCTGAAAGAGGTAAATATCAGGTATGTAAGTGGCTGACTCAGTCCTGACTCAGACAGGAAGTGACTACAGTGTGACCTTCACTGATAAGAAATTCCAACTATAAAACACTTTCCTAGAAGAAAATGGCTTCTGAGAGCAAGAAAGAGATAAAAAAAGGGGGACATTCTTATCAGTGAGGGTCACACTGTAGTCACTTCCTGTCTGAGTCAGGACTGAGTCAGCCACTTACATACCTGATATTTACCTCTTTCAGGCAGAGAAAGAAAAAAAGGAACACAGCATCGTTATTTGTGTACTAGGCACTGTACATACCCATGTCTATCTCATTATGCCCCATGTCAGTTTTGGTATCCATTAAGGACTTGCAGCTTGAGAACTGGTGACGGCCATTCTCAGGTCATACAGACCTTCCTTCCCATTGGCTAATTTCAATATGGTAGTAGACGGCGCAGATATCAGCTATTTTTCCCATGGCTAGAGGGCTCATCTTTCACACATCTGCTTTAAACTTACAAGGGTGGCCCTTCCATCAGATGTAAACAGATCCTAATACCAAAGCAAAGAATACATTAAGCTTCAGTGTACATGTCTATACATGGCGGCATAAAAAGTAACTAAAACGACGGAGCAATGACTTCGAAATTAAAACAATCCTTGATCAAGGGGCAAATTGTGCGGCTTAGCTGTATTTTACAGCTCATGAGTTTTAGCCTTTAAATCAGCAGGGGTTTAAGAAAGATAAATAATGCTGAGTGCACTATACACATACATGAAATGCAATATATACATACATAATCTAAACGCAAAACAAGTCTGCCAGCTATATAAATAAAGCAGAAGCCCAAAAGGTTAGTACAAATGTGCAGACATAACTTTAGCATTCTTCTGTAGCAGTTTCTCAAATGCCTCATACATGACAGGCAAGAAGCAGTAGTGTAGGAGTAAACAGCTGGAACATATGGTTGGTAGTACTCGGTAGCTGCAGACTGCATGGTGTCACCCCAAAAATATTTCCACTATGAGCATGAATCAAACATCACTTATTCATGTTTGGGTAAAAATAAATATTAAAGATTTTCAAACACGGCACCGCGCCGCACACAAACACCCATTATCTCATTAGTGCAGCTCTTGTGCTGATGTGATGAACAAAAATATTTTCATTGTCACTTTCTCTTCACACATTGATGGATAGTGGGGTGCATGGTGAAGGCTGCTGTCCCCATAGAACAGACACTGAAGAGCTAGCGAACTGCTGGTGGAACCTCTGTGAAAGCAGGATCGCACTATGATCCTTTCGCTTACAAATGGTTTTATTGATCAAAAGCACATCAAAACTTTACAATTAAGTGACAAAGATGACATGTTATTTAAATATTTTGTCTCTCCGTTTAACTGTTGTGGATCTGTGGATTCAGGAGGTCACATTGAGAGGACCACTTTCCACACAAAAGGACTCCTCCTAGGTTTACTGTTTCATTGCATCGCTATAAAGGTAGCCATACATCTAGCGATGATTGGCAGATTCGACCAAGAGACAAATCTCTCTCTAATCGAATCTGATTAGAGAGATCTGTTAGCTGCTCACATACCACAGGCCGATTCGAAATCAATTTCATGCTGAAATTAATCCAGAATCGTCCTTGTGCGCCGCATCCTGCCACCTCGCCCCCCTAATGTAACAGTCCCCTGTAAAGTATACATTACCTGTCTGCGGCCTCCGCTTGTCCCCCACTGGCTTCCACGATTCTTCCACTGTATACATGCGTGTCCCATATGGTTTCCTAGTAAGGGTGTGCGTGACGTCACACACCTAACTAGGAAACCATGTGGGGCGTGCGTGTATGGAGAGGGGAATGTGCCCGAGGCAGCGGAGGGACAAGCGGAGGCCGCGGTCAGGTAATGTATACTTTACGGGGGAGGGCTGTCGGGGATGGGCGACATTTACATTAGGGGGACACAGCATCGGGTGTTTCATCGATCGCCAGGAAATTGCACGCTGTTCCCGCTGTGCACCCGATCAAGCAAGTCGGCCCAACATCTTGCATCATGCGCGATCGAGAATGCAACTCATTTTCATCCCGAAATTGGTCACGTTGTTGGTCGGGCATGCACTTGGCAGCACAGATTTTCATCGAATTTGATTATAATAATCAAATTGGATGGTCGATCGGCCAAGTCGCCTGATGTGTGGCCAGCTTAAAGGCAACCTGAAGCGAGTAAAATTAATTTAAATAAATACGTGGCATAGCTGAAAATGGATATTACATACTAACCTCACCGTCAGTTCCTCTCAGAAGCTCGCCATTTTCTTCTTACAGTGGATCCCTTCCAGTTCTGACAATATTTTGTCAGAATTGAAATATACCAGTTGCTGTCAGTTATATATCAGCAGCTGTCAGTTACAACTGAATGCGCAAGCTAATGCCCATGTTTTCCTATGGCTCAAGTGGGTGATATTACAGTTTAACAGTGTGCGGACCAGGAAGCTGTTAGGGGGTAATGGCCATTTTCAAAATGGAGGACGGAGAATTCTATTGATCACAGTGGACAAATGGGACACAGGAGAGAAGAAAGAGATTGAGGAGTAGACTACACAGGAGGGAAGTATGACCTGTGCATGGTTATTTTTACTTTTTATTTTCAGTTTAGGTTCTCTTTAAAGAACAAGCGACACCCATGCTAACCTATAAATAATAAAAACACATACAAGTGCAGATAAACACTACTTCTACTTACATAACAGATGTATTGTGCTATCCACGTAATGATTCCTGGGAATTTTATAATGGAAAAGCATAAAATCCTATTATAGGCAGTGGCCATCTTGCCAAGCTAATGCTGACATCATAGCCTCCCTGACTCTTGTTTTCCCCCCTCCCTTCTCTTGCTTATTGTGTATGCATTAGTTGCCTTCCTTCCAGAGTCTTCAGACACTCCCACTGAGGTGTGTACTAACAACTACACTGTCTTATCCTCCAATCACTGAGTCACCTCAGCCTTGCTTGTAAACACAAGTGAGCAGAGGTGTTTCAGATAAGAAAGCTAGGCAGAGAAATAAATGGAAGAGGAGGAATATACAGTGGTGTGAAAAACTATTTGCCCCCTTCCTGATTTCTTATTCTTTTGCATGTTTGTCACACTTAAATGTTTCTGCTCATCAAAAACCGTTAACTATTAGTCAAAGATAACATAATTGAACACAAAATGCAGTTTTAAATTATGGTTTTTATTATTTAGTGAGAAAAAAACCTCCAAATCTACATGGCCCTGTGTGAAAAAATGATTGCCCCCTTGTTAAAAAATAACTTAAATGCGGTTTATCACACCTGAGTTCAATTTCTGTAGTCACCCCCAGGCCTGATTACTGCCACACCTGTTTCAATCAAGAAATCACTTAAATAGGAGCTGACACAGAGAAGTAGACCAAAAGCACCTCAAAAGCTAGACATCATGCCATGATCCAAAGAAATTCAGGAACAAATGAAAACAAAAGTAATTGAGATCTATCAGTCTGGTAAAGGTTATAAATCCATTTCTAAAGTTTTGGGACTCCAGTGAACCACAGTGAGAGCCATTATCCACAAATGGCAAAAACATGGAACAGTGATGAACCTTCCCAGGAGTGGCCGGCCGACCAAAATTACCCCAAGAGCGCAGAGAAAACTCATCCGAGAGGCCACAAAAAGACCCCAGGACAACATCTAAAGAACTGCAGGCCTCACTTGCCTCAATTAAGGTCAGTGTTCACGACTCCAACATAAGAAAGAGACTGGGCAAAAACGGCCTGCATGGCAGATATCCAAGGCGCAAACCACTTTGAAGCAAAAAGAACATTAAGGCTCGTCTCAATTTTGCTAAAAAACATCTCAATGATTGCCAAGACTTTTGGGAAACTACCTTGTGGACCGACGAGACAAAAGTTGAACTTTTTGGAAGGTGCGTGTCCCGTTACATCTGGCGTAGAAGTAACACAGCATTTCAGCAAAAGAACATCATACCAACAGTAAAATATGGTGGTGGTAGTGTGATGGTCTGGGGTTGTTTTGCCGCTTCAGGACCTGGAAGGCTTGCTGTGATAGATGGAACCATGAATTCTACTGTCTACCAAAAAATCCTGAAGGAGAATGTCCGGCCATCTGTTCGTCAACTCAAGCTGAAGCGATCTTGGGTGCTGCAGCAGGACAATGACCCAAAACACACCAGCAAATCCACCTCTGAATGGCTGAAGAAAAACAAAATGAAGACTTTGGAGTGACCTAGTCAAAGTCCTGACCTGAATCCTATTGAGATGTTGTGGCATGACCTTAAAAAGGCAGTTCATGCTAGAAAACCCTCAAATAAAGCTGAATTACAACAATTCTGCAAAGATGAGTGGGCCAAAATGACTCCAGAGCGCTGTAAAAGCCTCGTTGCAAGTTATCGCAAACGCTTGATTGCAGTTATTGCTGCTAAGGGTGGCCCAACCAGTTATTAGGTTCAGGGGGCAATTTCTTTTTCACACAGGGCCATGTAGGTTGAGTTTTTTTTCTCACTAAATAATAAAAACCATCATTTAAAACTGCATTTTGTGTTCAATTAGGTTATCTTTGACTAATAGGTAACGGTTTTTGATGAGCAGAAACATTTTAGTGTGACAAACATGCAAAAGAATAAGAAATCAGGAAGGGGGCAAATAGTTTTTCACACCACCGTATTATAGATAAAAAGAACTCCCAGCATTCAACTCTTTGGCACTGTTTGGCACTAGGGCCAGTGCTCCTAAAGTATGTGAGGACTCCAAACCATAACAGCAGAAAAAGTTTTGCAAGTTTTGAATGCAGGATTAGCATCTTTATCAATTAATACACACAAACCAGTTGCTGATGAAATTTGATTCTTATGGTGACAATACCGCTTTAAGAACTCTGTTTAGAAAATCTGTGCTCCCACAGGCTGGCCTGATCGTTATTTTGATTTCAGATAAAAATCGGATCAATTTATCAGGTCAGGTGCAGTGGTAGATACACAGCCCATTACGTTGCGGTTCGATAGTCTTAAAAAAAAAAAAATCAGCATGAGTATTTGATCCCTCTGATCAGATTATTTTAGCCACATCTGCATCAGAGGATGCTGCTCATGTGTGGCCTATCAGCTCTCCTAATTTCTCCACTGAAGCAGTATGTACTGCACAGCAAACAACGTTCAGTTTGTGTGTACAGTGTTCACCCACTGAAATAACTGCTAACAACTGATCATAAACTGCTAAAGCAAACATAACTGGAGCCTGCGTATGAAGCTAAAGAAATGGCCTTTTCGGATTGACATTTCAGCCAGCAATCAACTAAGAGGGCCCTAGTTTTCAGAGCTTACTTGTAATTTATTTTCATTCACAGATTTTATGAAACCAAGTAGCTCATCTATGAAAAAACCCTAATCATGTACGCGAACCTTAAAGCGGGATTGTCACCATAAAAATCAAATTTTCAACAGCAACCGGTCTGAGTGTATTAAGTGATAAAAATGCTAATCCTGCATTCAAAACTTTTTCTACTGTTATGATTTAGAGTTATCACATACTTAAAGCAGATCCGAGATGAAAAACTAACTATAACAAGTAAAGGTAGCCATACACTGGTCGATTTGCCATTAGATCGACCAGCTGACAGATCCCTATCTGATCGAATCTGATCAGAGAGGGATCGTATGGCTGCCTTTACTGCAAACAGATTGTGAATCGATTTCAGCCTGAAACCGATCACAATCTGTGGAGCCGCCGCTGTTGCCTGTCCCCATCCCCCCCCCGCGCATACATTACCTGATGCTGGCTCCTGGGCATCTTCTCCGCGCTGCACCCGCTCCATCCCGGCGCTTCCTGTGTCACTCCGTGACCAGGAAGTTCAAATAGAGCGCCCTCTATTTGAACTTCCTGGTCACTGCAGTGACAGGAAGAGCTTTTAGAGGTTTCAAAAGCTCTTCCCAATGTAATGCTATGGGCTTTTTTACAAAACCTCATTGCTCCAGTGTGCACAACACATAGGATAACATTAGCAGCAGATTTAAAAACTCAAAATGCTCAGAAAAACTCCTCTGGTGTGCACCAGGCCTATATGATGATTTATTCCTGTGATACAATGAGAGCAGCCATGTTCTGTTTGTCATCATTACACAGGTAATCTGCAACTGCATCTCCACCCCCTCAGCCTGTGAAAAATTCACTCCCCCTCCCCTCTGCCTCTGAAATCTCTGGCTCGTAACCTCCTCCTGCCCAGACAGCTCCCATAAGCCCTTGCTACATGGGTCTGAGTGCCTTGGCATTTTGGAGAAGCTGTGGGCGAGGCTTGTTTATAGGGAATTAGAGTATTTTAAAAAAAAACGTATTTGACTGGAGGAATGCCCTATAAACTATATGTAAGGAACACAATTATGCAATGTATAAAAGTTCATCTCGGATCCACTTTAAGGAGCACTGGCCCTTTAGTAGTCAGTGCCAAACTGTTGCATGCTGGGGGTTCTTTTTATCTATAATACATTCCTCTTTCCTTAATTTTCCTTCCTAACTGCTTATCTGAAACCTGATCCCCTGCTCACTTGTAAGGCTGAGGTGACTCAGCGATTGGAGGAGAAAAGGAAAAAAAAAAGTTAAGGGAAGAATGACATCAGTATTTAGCCTCAGCTGTGGGCAAAAGACATGACCCCCACCAGGAACAGAATTCTCTTCACTTACTATTTAAAATGAACTGAAATCAAAATGTGGACAGTACAATACATGTGTTATGTAAGTAGATCAAGTAATTATCTACTTATATATATTTTTTTTATTTCCCTGGCATAGTATGGCTAATCCTATTGCTTTAAATGTGAGGAATAATATGGTGATGTGACGCTTTTAGTGCATTCAACGGGAACCCAGAAAACTAGAAAAGCCCACACACTTCTCTCCTTCCAGAGAAAAAAAAAAGTCTGGGACGAAATTCTGTACTTCTAATTGTGGAAAAGGAACTCCGTTTAAAGAAGAACTGTAACGAAGGATTGAACTTAATCCCAATCAGTAGCAGATGCCCCCTTTCCCATGAGAAATCTTTTCCTTTTCTCGAATAGAACAGAATTAGAATCAAATGTATTTCGCCAAGTGCAGCGGTTGCCACATTCGGAATTGCTTGTGGTACACATCGGCATTGTGCATAGTACAAGTACAGCATTTAAACAAGGTGGTGCAATACACATACATACATTGACATAGGCATTGAAACATAGTAGTGCAAGTGCAATGAAGAACAGAGAGTAGGTTCGTAGCAGCTGAACCAGCTAAATATCTAATTAGTCCTAGGAGCGAATATGCATGGTAAGTGCATACAGGCTATTTAGTCCAGGGTGGCAAGCCTGCTGTGTGCAGGACTCGAGTTCAGAAGGTACACTGCTTGGGGGAAGAAGGAGTTCCTGTGTCTGGAGGTTTTGGTGGAAATAGCTCTGTAGCGGTGGTCTGAGCGCATGCGGTTGAAGAAGCGACTGCCAGGATGGTGGGGGTCATGCATGATCCTGTTGGCCCTTGTCCTCAGCCTGGATGCGTGCAGGAGGTCCAGTGGTGGCAGGGGTGTACCGATGATTCTTTCTGCGGCATTGATTACTCTTTGTAGTCTGTACTTGTCGATTGTGGTGGCGCCTCCATACCAGACGATGATAGAGGAGCACAGGATAGACTTGATGGTGGCAGTGTAGAAGCTTGACAATAGCTCCTGTGGCATGCCAAACTTCCTTAGTTGTCGTAGGAAGAACAACTGTTGCTGTGCCTTCTTCTGGCATTTAGTGGTGTTTTCACTCCATCTCAAGTCATTGGTGATGGTAGTGCCCAAGAACCGAACACTTGATACTCGGCTGACCTGGGTGCCATCGATAAAGACTGGGTTGAGTGGAGGGCGGCGCTTTCTGAAGTCCACGACCAACTTGACAGTCTTTGCAGCATTTAGGACGAGCATGTTGTCCTTACACCAGTTGCAGATGCGCTCAATCTCACTGTGGTAGGTGCGTTCATCCCCTCCCCTGATAAGGCCAAGTATGGTGGTGTCATCTGCAAATTTAATGACCTTAACACAGTCGGTGGTTGAGGTACATCGGTTAGTATAAAGAGAGAAAAGTATCGGAGACAGTACACACCCTTGCGGGGCGCCAGTGTTTGTGGTCCTCACTCGGGAAAGGCAGCTGCCAAGTTTGACTTGTTGCGTCAGATTCGTGAGGAAGTCCTTGATCCAAGCGCAGAGAGTTTGATCGAGCCCGAGTTGCCCTAAGTTGTAGTGCAGTATGTCCGGGCAGATTGTATTAAAAGCAGAGCTAAAGTCTAGGAAGAGGATCCTAGCGTAGGTGTTGGGTCTGTTCAGATGTTCCATGATGAATGCCAGGCTGATGTTGATGGCATCATCAATGGACCGGTTTGCTGTGTAAGTGAATTGAAGTGGATCTAGGAGGGCATTGGTGGAGTCTTTCAGATAACTTTGGACCAGTTTTTCGAATATCTTCATGACAGTTGGGGTTAGGGCAACGGGTCTATAGTTGTTGAGGTCCATGACGCCTGTTTTTTTGGGTACCGGTATGATGGTGGACCTTTTGGAGGCAGGAAGGTACTTTGCCACTCATCAGGGATTTCTGAAATATGGCAGACAGAACAGGGCTAGCTGGCTACATCAGGGGGGTCTGTATGGTTGTTATTGTGGTGAAACCCCCTCCCACAGTGTGATGTCATGATAATGGCCCTGACAGTTTGCTGTCTGTGAACCTCATTGCATTGTGGGAAATAACAGCTTTTTCCAACTGCCAAGCAACCAGTTTGCACTCTGTGCATATGTATGGCTATAAAAAAAAGAAACAAAATGGCAAAAAATGAAAACAAAATAAATGGCAGTTGGTGCGGTCTAGAACAGCGCTGTCCAACTGGCGGCCCGCGGGCCGCATCCGGCCCGCCAGGCCTCCTGCTGCGGCCCGCTCTTCTCTCTGAGGTGCAGGCATGGCTTGCGCTATGGACGCCATGCCTGCTCCCTCCTATAGTGGCCTTGTCCCCGCTGCCTGTGTCCCCGCTGCCGCTGCTTCACACTCACAGCTCAGACCTCACAGATCGCGGCGACTGAAGCAAGGAGAGTGCGCATGGTACCCGCATACATACGGAGTACGTCACATGCGGAAGTGACTTCATTAGTCACTTCCGCATGTGAAGTTCAGCCGCGTGGGTGCTATGCGCGCTCTCCTTGCTTCAGTCGCCGCGATCTGTGAGGTCTGAGCTGTGAGTGTGAAGCAGCGGCAGCGGGGACACAGGCAGCGGGGACACAGGAGAAGGCAGCACACGGCAGAGGTAACGCGGCTAGGAGGCGCTGGACACCTCTCGCTATTTAACGGGGGGGGCACCTGTCACTATCTAACTAGGCTGGGGGGCACCTGTCACTATCTAACTAGGCTGGGGGGCACCTGTCACTATCTAACTAGGCTGGGGGGCACCTGTCACTATCTAACTAGGCTGGGGGGCACCTGTCACTATCTAACTAGGCTGGGGGGCACCTGTCACTATCTAACTAGGTTGGGGGGCACCTGTCACTATCTAACTAGGCTGGGGGGCACCTGTCACTATCTAACTAGGCTGGGGGGCACCTGTCACTATCTAACTAGGCTGGGGGGCACCTGTCACTATCTAACTAGGCTGGGGGGCACCTGTCACTATCTAGGCTGGGGGGCACCTGTCACTATCTAGGCTGGGGGGCACCTGTCACTACCTCAGCTGAGGGGGCACCTGTCACTATCTAACTGGGGAGTGGGCACCTGTCACTAGCTCATCTGGCCACACCACAGCATCACCGCAAGGCCTTTCAGCCCACACATCATCCACAATCCGGCCAAAAACAGTATTGCCAGGCCAGCCAGGCACAGCAGCCCGTAGAGGAGAATTTAGAAGCCAGGTGAGAGGTGTCTACCATATTAAAGGTGCATTCTGCCTATTTATGTGAAATGCTGTCTATTTATGTACCTCATGACTGCTGAATTTGTCGTGTTGGGAGGCCTCATGATTTGTTGGGGGCATCATGATTGCTGAATTTGGCTTGTTGGGGGCCTCAAGATTGCTGAATATGTCTTGTTGGGGGCCTCATGATTGCTAAATTTGTCTTGTTGGGGGCATCATGATTTGTTGGGGGCCTCATGATTGCTGAATTTGTCTTGTTGGGGGCCTCATGATTGCTGAATTTGTCTTGTTAGGGGGCACATGATTCCTAACTGCGAGACTATGGGAAAAGCTGAATCATCATCATCATATGAGACAACAGCATTAAACCTACTTTTTTAGCTTTTTAAAATGGAAAATAAAACTGGGAGGTTCTAAAAAAAAAATACATTTTTCAGGAGTAGGATGGATGAAATGGTTTATCTTCACAGTTTATTTTCAACTTGGCTTTTCCATAATGTTCATGTATGAGTTAAAACGTTTGTATGTAGTTTAAATTGCTGTTGCCACCTTGCGATAGATATCGGATAGATAGATAGATAAGGTGACTTTTGGGTTGCAGTTTGGGCACTCAGCCTCCAAAAGGTTCGCCACCACTGTCCTAATCTAATGTCCCACAGTGCTAAGTTCATGTAAATTTGTCTCCACCCGTGGCCACACCCACATTCTGGTCCATGGCCAAACCCATTTTTCGCCTATGTACACACAACGGAACACTCGTTTTTCGGCCACACAACTTCACCGAAATCTTGAATTGCATTTTGTGGAAAGTGCTGCCAATCTAATTGTTCTTTAATTGCATTTTTTCCCGGGAAGGGGGGGGGGGGGGGAGGGGGGAGAGGGGGTGTCTGCGGCTCTAGCAAGAACCTTCGGCCCTCCACCATGGGGTCTGAAAAAAAATGGCCCTCCATGCCCATGAAGTTGGACAGCACTGGTCTAGAATATTTCTTGTCTGCAAGTTGTAAGATGATTACATGCAGGCTGATTCTGGATCAAACAACATGAAAAAAATGGCATGGCAAATATCATTTCTTTATCCCCTATTTTTTTAACTTTTCATTTTGCAACATATTGATTTTATTTTTTTCCCCTTTCCGCTATAGTTACTCTTATGGGTCACCCCGAGCTGCTTGGTTACTCTCTAAGTGAGAAAGAGATACTTTCCAGGTTCTGTTGACCTTTTGTAGCATACATTTCACCATCATCACCACAGATTGGTCATGGTCTTTTCTTGGAAACATGAGTACCAGACAAATGTAGCACTCACCCTCAACATGGGAATAAAATACGGTACCTCAGGCAGTCAGACCTATAGTTATTTTCCCCATGCATCAGTGAACAGAAGGGAGACAACAAGATGGATGCCTCATCTTGCACGGTGTAGTAAGTGTGTGAGGCACCTGAGTGACTCACAGGCGTCTCCAGCAGTGTGACTGGCAGACCTGTCTCACCTTTCCATGAACCAGAAATGCCTCCAGAAGAAAAGAGATACACTCTGCTAGTATTCCTCAAGCTATAGCAATAATGCAAGTAGCCTCACGTAGGAGAGCAACAAGATCAAGCTTCTTGCGTCCTTGTCGCCATAGAAGGGGCCTCACAAGAGGATGGCAGAAATGTGAAACATAAGCAGTGAGCACAGAGCCTTCCAGAGTAAATACAGCTATGACTTCTTTATGTCTTTTGGGCTGTTACAAAGAAAAATAATAAATCTTCAATCAAATCTTCTCTGCTTGACTTAGGGGAATATATTTGTGATCAACTGGTAGAAATCCCACACAGTAAATCGCATTTTCCACAGCGAAAGATCAGAAGTAGAAGGCCTGGCACAGATCCGGAATCTTTCCCTATAACAGATAGTCTTCCAAGCCAAATGTGAAGCATCATATCAAAATAAGCAGCCAAAGTCACTCAGAGCTCAAAAAATAGTTTTATACATACCTGGGGCTTCCTCCAGCCCCATCAGCTCGGATCGCTCCCACGCCGTCATCCTCCACTGTCTGCAGCTTCGGGAACCGGGTCCAGTCACTTCTGTCAGTCGGAGCCAGTCTACGCAGGAGAAGTGCGCCCTCCACGCATCTCTCCAGCGGCTGCTGGACAGATACGCATACAGCCCACTTCACTTACGTCAGACTGGCGGAAGTGACGGGATCCGGTATAGAAACTGCGGGCAGCGGACGACGGCGGTGTGGGAGCGATCCGAGCGGATAGGGCTGGAGGAAGTCCCTGGTATGTATAAAACTTTATTTTTTGAACTCTGCTCCACTTTAAGGCCTCTTTCACAGGAATTCATCACCTGTCAGATGTCCCCATACACCTGCCAGGCGTTTGCTAGCGGTCAGCACCGACAGTGGAGAGGCGACCACTGCATTGTGGCTGGATAGTGTACTGGTTAAGGTCACTGCCTTTGACATGGAAGACCAGGGTTTGAATCCTGGCTAGGGTCAGTACCTATTCAGTAAGGAGTTCAAGGCAAGACTCCCTAACACTGCAGGGTGGCCTCTTGAGCAGGTTCCAGTTGCTACAGCTCGAGCGCTTTGAGTCCAACAGGAGAAAAGCGCTATACAAATGCTCAGATTATTATTACTACATCTGAGCACGGCCACACTGTCACTACAAGATGCAGGTTATCATCACCGGGTAACCGCACATCAAATGCTAACACACATGCGGTTACAAACACTGCCACTTGGTTGCATTAAATTGTAGTTGGATGAAATTCTGTGGCCAGCAGGGTGAAGGCCATCCCGCAGTTTAGCCATTACTCTGAAAGAGGTCTGAAAGACCAGAGTATTCAATGAAAATTAACATGATGTATTTATATAGTTCTGATATTTTCACATAAACATACTGGGGTGTGCAAAACAGGCAGGGGGTGCCAGGTGCTCTCACCGCCCAGGACCACTATCTGCAAGCCACGTCTCACTGGTTTCCGCAGACCATTTTAAAAAGTAAGTTGCTGCTTGTAAATTAACTCTCAATCTGTTTTTTATATTTTCACACCAATAAGATCACACTGATCAAATCATGTCACCAACAGTCCCCCAGGGGAGCTCACAGGCTTAGTCTTGGCACAGCTATAGTATATTAATGTCACTACGGTAGTTTTACAGGTGATTTTGCGAGATAGACAATATCAGTCTATTTAGGTGTGGAGGAAAACCACACAAAACACACTCCATGCAGACAGTATCTGGGAATCAAACCAAAGATCCTAGTGCTGCTATACAAGCAAACCACTCAGTGCCCCCACATCTGAAAATGTATACCTTAAAAGACCTTCACAAGTTATCAGCTACATAAGTTCTGAAAACTCTTTCCAGACTGCGGAAGAAATCATCTCAAAGTCAGGAGACACAGAGAAGCAGGTTATTTACATTACAGCTTCAAAGACAATAGAACAGCAGGACTGTGAATAAGGAACAGAATATGGAAAACTTTTTGCAGCTTTTTGTGACTGGCTTTGATAAGTTCAGTTCCTTTACCGTCTTGGGCCAATAGAAACATGGATTCTGGTGGGATTTTTTTTTCCAAAGTGAGTATGGAGGCTGACATATTTCCTTTTGAATAATACCAGTTGCCTGGCTATCCTACTGATCTCTACTCTGTACATCGCTGCGGAAGAAGTCAGCATATGTAAATAGTAAATAATAATTTGGCTGCAGAAGAGTCTGAATTAGACATTCCCGTCGGATCACGTGTAGCCCGGGGCAGATGCATTACCATTATATAGACTATATGGGGAACGCATCTGCTCTTCCAGTATTATCGCAGACTGCACAGCAGTGCAGCCCGCTTACCTCAACACATCCAGTCCTATAAAATAGGAGCCATTCACTGTCAGTTTTGTATTGAGAAGAGAATGGGCAAAAATGTCCATTCTCACATCGAGTGGTAACATAGCCACAAACACCTAAAACTAACACGTGGCTAATTCAGTCAGAAACCCCTCCTCTGTGTGCTTGTGTTCAGGGTCTATGACTATGCAATTTTCCATCAGATTGACTGTCAAATCGATTTTTTAAGACAGGTCTGATCTGATTTCCGATTATCTTTTTGATCAATTTTGTGATCACTTCTATACAAAATCGATCAAAAAACTGCATTGTGTGTACCAGGAATTAAAGGATTACAGGCAGAAGATGAGCAGGGCTACCAGACAATTGTTTAACAGAACAAATATAGCAGCCTCCCTATTCCTCTCACTTCAGGTGTGCTTCAATAATCACTGAATTTTGCCACTGTTCATTTTGCCAATTGCAAGGTATGGAGTAGGACAATAGGAATCAAGGTAACTTAATCACACCCAAATTGCTGCCTCTACAAAGCTTTCTGCAGTTGAGCTTGTAAAGAGTGCTAGAAAAAAAAGTTGCAAAAACAAAAACAAACCATACTCCTAAGAGTTAAAATTGTTGCAACTTTGCAATGCGTTTGAGTTCTGCGATTTTTTGGCATGAAAAGGCCTTTAGCTGGTAACACATCAGGAAGTGTTAAGACATCCTCTGAAAGCACTTTGAAGCTCGCCCTACATTACACAGTATTGCCAGCAGCAGAAATGTTATCCTGAGCAACCTTTCACAGCACATTGTATGCAAAGACACCAGTAGTGAAAGACTAATGGCCCATACTCACGAGGGACTTTTGTCGCCTCAACACGCGGCGCGCGCGTGTTGCGGCGACAGGTCGCCCGTGAGTATGGGCCGTCGCACGCCCGCGCGCCCCCGAACTGTCGCCCGTCGCTATGTCGCCATGCGATTGAAACTTTCAATCGCATGGCGACAGTCGCCGCTGCCCCCCCGCCGCAACTGTCGCTAGTCCGCGTGAGTACGCGGACTAGCGACAGCAACCTCCATTGAGGTTCACAGACCTTCCGGCGGGGGGAGGAGGAACGTCAGCGACAGCTTCCGCCTTGCCGCTGGTCCCTCTTCCGCATGTGTACGCGGAGGGACCTGGCGAGAAGCTGTCGCCGGCCTGTCGCCCACACGCTCACGTGTGCTGGCGACAGGCGAGTTTTGCAGCCCGTGAGTACGGGCCTTAACACCGCCCACACTAAAGCCAAAGGGAGAGGGGCGGTTCTGCTCAGAATCGCCTGGTTTGCTGGTAAGACAAAGCTGGTGCAGATATTTTCCACATGATGCCTATCTGACACTGCCTAATGTAACTGACCAGAGGGCTCCGAATATCAGCAGTAGTTACATGATCAAAACAGATTTTTCCCACAATGTTATACTTACACCAAGAAATCGCTATTCTACAGAAGAACACGAATGCCTGTAAATACCTCAGAGCTTGCATCGATGCCAGACTGTCAAGCAAGACTCTTGTTCCCATGGTGACACAAATCAAACTGAAAGGAGAAGACTCCCCAGCACCAATTTTCCAGTGATGCCACATTTTACAGGCCTGCGTAAGAATGCTGACTAAAGCTGCACTGTTGAGAGATTTGACAACCTAGAATCTATTTAAAGAAAGCCTGTCACTAGCCCACAGAGGGGAAGGACGAGCATCCAATAAATAATCAGAAGATACCCTTACAGAAAACTTCATCTCAAAATAAATTAGTAGTGAATGATATAGGAGCCACTCGCGTAATATGCGTATGGGCTTTTCTTCCACATTTAAAATTCGGCCTTACCCCAAAACGTCTAGGTATAATAGGTGGTTTTGGTAATCAATAAATATAAGAGCTTGTTTACAGGGATAAGCTTAAAGGACATCTGAGGTGAAAATAAACTGATGCGAAAAACAATTGTATCTATCCACCTTCTCCTAAAAATAACTAGATATCCCACAGTTTTATTTTATATTTAAATCTAGTTTTTATCTATGAAGTATTGGAATGATGCATGTGGCACTCAAACTACTTTAGAAACTTGGGTCAAACATTTGGATTAATGCAGCCAAAACCTCTATATGTGTAATTGCAAAAGAAAACCTATATAAAATAATGCTATTATGGTACAGAACTCCAGAGAGACTGCACAAATGGTTTCCTGCTGTTTCTCCACTTTGCTGGAGGGAGTGTGGTCACTCTGGCTCTTCGTTCCACATTTTCTGGGCTTGCCCCCTTATTAAGCAATACTGGTCGGATGTTTTACATCTTATTTCTCAGCATACCAATATTGCAGTTCCTGGCGACCCCTGGCATTGTATTCTGGCAAAACCCCTCCCAAAAGTAAAACCACATATCCAACGCTTGCTCAACCATTATCTTACAACTGCCAGATGTTTAATCGCTAAGCATTGGAGAGATACTAAAATACCTTCTAGGATAGAGTTTTTGGCTAAATTATTCTACACATATAAAATGGAACTACTCACAGCTAAATTAACAGATAAACAACTACTGTTTGATAAGGTGTGGAGCTCCACGACTTTCCATGCATCTATTTGATGGGTTTATTCAGTATAACCATAGGGGCTCTCTCTTCTCACCCCTCAGACTACTGATTGGATATGTTCGGCTGAAAATCCCCGACTCACTCTTTTCTACTTTCTCTTTTCTCTTAGATTTTCTTTCCTTCTCTCTTTCTTCTTTTTCCTTTCATCTTTCTTAGATTAGATATAAAGCTTCCTGGTCATTTCTAGTCAGAATTGGGCAGCATGGCACAAGCTTGAGGGCCTGCTGGTATGAGTGTGCGGTATGAGCCCGCACCCAGTGGGTCTCTCTCTGTAAGCAATCCTATTTGCACACGGGCTCTGCTTAACCCTACAGGTACTTTAAAGTACACTCCAGCAAAATGTACAGTATGATTAATCTTTGATTTGTACTTTTGGATATGGACCAAATGTTTGTACTTTTAATATTTTTCTTATTCAAAACTAATTAAAACATTTAAATACAAAAAAGTGACGGCGGCATTAATTACTATTCCCCCTTCAGGCTGCCATGGACTTGGGGTACAAGATGTAATTCGACTGCCAGCTATTGCTGGTGGCCCAATTACACCTTTTTAAAAGTAATTTGGTCCCACAAATTACTGTCCGAGTGCCGCTATAGCTGTAATTCACATTACAACCTATGGCGGCGCATGGTGCGCAAAAATTACCCTGCACAGTTTTGTACAGTTTCAAACCTGTACAACTACTGGTATGAAAGCATTCAAAAATGAGGCTGCATTCAGCAAGTGTAAAATGGTCAGCAACTAACCTGCACAATTACAGGTATGAAAGCATTCCAAAATAAAGCTGCGTTAAACGAAGGACTGTGGAGTCAGAGTCAAAGCAATTTTTGGGCTGTAAAGTGGTCGGCAATTGCCCCCGTCTATCTGCACAAGTACTGGTATGAAAGCATTCCAAATGGAGGCTGCATTCGGCGTTGTTCATTCATCAGCAACTAACCTTAGCTGAGTTCAGCAGATGCATAGTGGTCAGCAATGGCTACACAAGTACCGGTCGGTATAAAACAGTGTGTTCTGTGTCTGTGGTCAGTGACTGCCCCACTTTATTTACACCAGTACCGGTATGAAGGTATGCAGCTGCATGGCACAGTTATGTACAAAGTACAGCTATGCAGTAGCTACTTATAATCCCAACTATCCATGTGATCAAGGCCTTCACTTGGTAGAATTATACATCATTCCGAAATGCAGATTTCAGTGAAGTCAACATTCCGTGCACATTTTTTTCAGGGTATGTTTGTTTTGTAGGTCACAGTTTTGCTTTAATAAACATGAAATCTGAAGTATGTCAAGTGAGCCTTCTCAGAGAGTCTCCATGCTATAAATGTGATTCATACAACAAGTTTATCATTTTGTGGGTGTAACACCATTTAATCTGTACTGTATTTATACAATTCAGCCTTCCCGCACGTAGAGGATTGTGGCACGTACGCCAACACTATGACGTTGGTCAAGCTGTACCATGAAAAATTCTACAAAAAACACACAAAACTGCCTCAACAAAACATCACCTACATCTTCTGCATACGTCTTTACATGAAAAGGCTGCTTTGCCAGATTCTCACCTGGCTAACTGCTGCCAAAAATGTGGAAACTGCTGTAATACAATTCCATTGCTTAGTAATACAACTATAATGTATTACTATATAAGACGACCCCCCAACTTTTCCAGTTAAAATATAGAGTTCGGGATATACTCGTCATATAAGACTAAAAAAAAAAAAATCATATATTGGCGCTATGTATTAACAGATACAGGTGCTGTACTGTATGTGGTACCCAGTATATAACAGTATACAGGCGATTGACTGGTTGGATTGGTCAACTCTCCCGCTCCCTAAGTGGATTGGTCAGCTCTCTCTGTCCCCGTTTATCAGAGCGGTATGGAAGAATAGATTGCGCTGTGCCCATAAAATTCGCCTCTTTCTCCTGTCTGGCCCACCTTTGTATCCTATTTACCGCCTTCTCAGCCTCTCAGATCTCGCACATGTGCGCCTGTGCCGCTTCACTACAGTCCTCAGCAGCAAGATCTGAGAGTCGGTAACAGGAAAGGGCGTATCACCCGGCATCAATGACATCTGGCGTATAAGACAACCCCTGACTTTTCAGAAGATTTTCAAGGTTTAAAAAGTGGACAGCCCCCCCCCCCATGAAGTTGCATCTGAGCATGGTGGTTGCCATCCTCAGACAACATGAAACTTTTTCTTAGCACTGCATAACACTGCCACATGTCAAACGCTTCCATTCAGCTGCATGTACAGCCAGGTATAGGTGCCCCCAGTTTAGGAAGCCTGGAGGGGGAGCAGCAGGCACACACAGATAGGTATTAGTAGACTATGGTTAAACTATCCAGCCAATCCCAACCCTTCACGCCGTAGGGGGTGTTCCCTAGGAGGTTTCCTTCTGGGTCTCCTAAACTAGACTAGCACCAAATCTGCTCCTCTGCGGTTATAGACCAACTATAAAAAAGTGCAGTTAATTGCATTTAATATATTTACGTTGCATTTGTTCCTGTGTTGTTTTTTAATAACAAATGTGTGAAAACTTCCACCCACAAAGGATATTAATTGGCATAACAAAATGTATTCTCAGCTCATATGAAGGAATCTTTATCAGCAGCTCTGAGAGTCCCTATCCAAGCCTCACAATGTCTTCATTAGAGGAGAGAATGTTGACAGTTCCTTTCAAATACAAAGTACTTCCTATGGTTTACACATTTTTCATCATGCTCTAAGTGGCATGTTCATTAAAGCTCAGGCGGCAAAAGCCTCTTCTGCTGGGCACATTACAACCCTGGCTAATGTCCCTTCCACAGAAGCACTTATTACTTGGCATACACCAGAGGACTGGCCTGCTGTCAGAAGGAGAGAGATAGCAAATTGTTTACCAGCTGGGTCATATAGTACAATGTGTAGTACAGTAGAAAATTCATTCAGATCCTCCTTTGATCTGCGGGACTAAATCTGCATTAGTTCAGCCTGCTCATACCAAAATTGTGCAATCTATAAAAAATGTATGATGCTTTACAGAAGTGTGGAGAAACCACAGGAGATGCTGCTGCACCAAGGTCACCGAAACTCAAAAAAGCCTTTGGGGCTGGTTACCATTAGGGGCGCTTGCCAATTGCAGGGGATCGGCAACGTCTCTAGTGCAGAGTCACCCAACAAGGGTGTTTCCACAGCAGCATTGTAATTTGTGTAAAATAGCAATCGCGCTGCATGCAGCATTTTTAGAGAAATTATGCTTTGAGGCATAGAAAAAAAAAGGCAACAGAAAAAAAAAAAAAAGTTGCTTTGCAAAGTCACAATTCCTACACGACCGAGCTCTGTGATTAACAAGCAGGGCTGAAGGGTCAGCACAAAAATCATCCGACTCCTCAGTTTATGAAACAACCGACCTAAAAGCTGCTCCACAGCCCAGTAGTTTGCAAGTGTGAACCAGGCTTGACTGAGGCTTGCTTTGTGCGCATGTTTGCAACCTACATTTAACCTTGCAACCAGTTTCAAAGAACTGAAATCAGAAGGAAATATTTTACAATGGGCAAACATTGACTAAATTTATAAATGAACATTGTACAAAAAAAAAAAAAAAAAAAATTAAATTATATTCAGTAAAGTTCCTCCTATACAAAATGACACTTACCTAAGAAGCCAAAAGCCAAGCCTTTTCTGGTGGCTCCCGGAGCTCTCTACAGTTGTTCATTCAAAGTGGCCTCAAGGCCGTACACCTGTGGTGCCGCAAGCAGGGGCTACCTTGTATCACCGCTCTGCCTCCCACTTTACCCACCACTGTTGCAGTAGCAGACACTGATTAGAAGCTGCACTATGCCAGCAGCAGTAACAGCCAGTGATTATCAGCTGCCACTGCGCAGGCCGCAGTAGAAGCCACTGATTAGCAGCTGCCACTGTGCTAACTGCACACGGTAATATGGGTTATGTCCCATGCAAATGTCAAAATGTCACAGGCTTAGTGTACCTAAATGCAAACAGCAAAAATTGTGTTTAATTTCACTAGTTTGGCCCCCTAGCACTGAACGGCAAGACGGCCCTTGGCCTAAAAAGTTTGAGCACCCCTGCTTTAGCGGTACTCCATTGCAACTCGCGGACCCTCCAAACATTACCCACAAGGATTTGTCGGTAGTCTGATCAGGCCGGGCTCCAAGTCAACAATGAGCAGCCGTAAGGTGCCTGCACCAGTACAGCCGATTGAGGATACAGGGGCTTCACCCTCCTTACTTTTTTTACTGTACTGTATTTACTTTTTTTACATTTTTGAGGCCTCATGGTCTCTTCCAGTGTTACGGTAGAAAGGAACGCTGACAAAGATCCAAACTAAAATACAGGGAGAAAGTGTAAAGTGTAACATTAGACTCTTGGAGAAGGAAAGTCAAAAGGTACCCCAAAAAATGGAGGGGATATGCATTTATACAGCGCTGGCATTTTCCACTGTGATCTACACAGTACAAGGCACAGTCCATGTCACTAACTGTCCCTTAGAGAAACTCACAATCTAACCGACACCATAATAATTTAATGTCTAATGTGCTAATTTAGCAGTAGTTCTCTGCGATGTGTGGGCCTGGAGTAAACCCACGCAAACATGGGGCGGATTGATGTACAAAGGATAATGGTGTACCTGACCAATGACAAAACAGAACATTCTCTGGATTATATTTGGAAAGGAAAATGAGGCAGAGGGACAAAACCAAACAAGTAGCTTCCACTTTTAGAGGAAGTGGTTTGAATATACAGAAATAATGTGGACCGAAGAGTTTATACACAGTTAGGGCCTGTTTCCACTACACGCAGATTGGATGCAGAAAAACTGACTCCAATGAATGCCTATGGGCCTGTTTCCACTAAACGCAATTTTTCTGATGCAGATTTTCCTATAGACATTCACTGGGAGTCAACTTTTCTGCATCCAATCTGCGTGTAGTGGAAACAGGCCCTAAGGGGCTGGCTCACAATGGGGGCGATTGCGATGCACTTGCTGATCGGCAAAGCGCTAGTACATTGCCTTCCTATGGAAGCATTCTCACTGCAGCGTCCCAATTTGTAGCAAATCACAACCTGCAGCAGGTAGCATTTTTTGGAGCGATTTAGCTTGAATGAATGTGAAAAACATCCTCTATAATAATATCCCTGTGTCGCTGCCTCCAGCTGTCCGTGTCCCTGTTATTTGGTACTGCGCATATGCGCTACGGACAGCTGGACGGGACCAGGGAGATGGTGTGGCCGGGCGAGGTGGGGGGGTGCGCACGCGCATGTGCACTGGCGGTAGAAAAAAAGACCTAGAGTCCGTTTTTAAAACTACTACTGCTAGCTCATTCATAACACTTTGAAATTCTTGTTGCAAAATCGCAATCACTAAGCGCAGTGTTCTCCCCAGGCTTAAATAGGTGGGCGGGCGGGCCGCCCAGGTAAGATCAATTACCGCCCGGCTGCTTTCCTGGCTGTTATCACCCCCCTGCCCGATTATCAGGGTGCACCGGGCTTGCTTGGAAAAAAAAAAAAGCAAGCAGCGCTGTTCTGAAGCCAGTCCCTGTACTGCTCCGCTCTGTGCATGAGATATCGCGCCTCCCGGCGAGCTCGTGCCTTCATTGGCTCAGCCTCTTACTGCCGCTGAGCCAATGAAGGCACGAGCTCGCTGGGAAGCGCAGATCTCATGCACACAGCGGAGCAGTACAGGGACTGGCTTCAGAACAGCGCTACTTGCTTTTTTTTTTTCAAGCAAGCCCGGTGCACCCTGACAATTGGGCAGGGGGGTGATGACAGCCACGATACTGCGACTGTGCGAGGCTCAGCTGTCAGTCTGCACTCTGCAGAGGCGCGCGATACAGGCTGCGTCTGCGTGCACGGACACTGAGTGTCCGTGCAAGCTTGAAAGTATGCGCGGTTTCGTACGGCAGCTGTCGGCTGAACATTAATGTTATTTCATACATGCATGATATTACTGGCGAGCGGCGTTTGGGGGGATAGTTGCGGGTCGCATGGTATTGCAGACAGTGTGAGGGGTCATATATAATCACTAACCCCCTCCCGTAATATCATGCATATGAAATAACTAAAAGAAAAAAAAAGTACACATAGAGGGGGGAAAAAAAAGAAAGTCTGCTACAAGGACAAGGTTGGTTCATCAAAGGATATAGCACGAGCAACAGGGGGTAATCAATAAATCAATGCATCTTAATTTTGTTTCCCCGCACGCTACGTGCGATAGTGGCAGCATAGTGTGCATAACTAAGCGACAACCGCAGCCTACAAAAGCCGTGTGGTAGTGACGTATCGCTACTGCGATACTTCACTAGCTCAGCTGCTACCATGTTAAATAACATCACTACCGTGCAGCTTTTGTAAGCAGTGGCTGTTGCTTAGTTATGCACACTACCACTAGTGTGTGTAGCGTGCAGGGAAACTAAGTAGCGCTGATTTATTAGCGCAACCAACAGAAGGATGCTTGCGCTATTTCCTTTGATGAATCAACCCCAAGGAGTCATATTCAGTGTTCTCCACAGGCTCAATTTTAGTGACTACCTGGCGATCATTGGCTCGCCTTCTCATCCGCCTCTTACGCTGTAAGCAGTGTTTCACAGAGACGCGCCGAACCTGCGTTCTCCCCCACCCGGCTACTTTTTCATGCCACTCGGCTGGAAAAAAAATTCTGGGGAGAACACTTAAGCGCTAGCAATTGCATTATGAACTAAGCCGATTGGCCAAATGCAAATGATACACTACGTAATTTTTTTTTTTTTTTTTTTTTTTTTTTAAATCCATTGTCCATTTTAAGCGATAAAAATACATTGTATTAAACAAAGCTTGTTAGTCAAATTATTTATTGTAAATGGACCAGAAAAAGATTTAAAGCGGACCTGAACTCAGAACTTCGTATCTGCTCTAAAAAAGATATGCAACAGCATAATAACCTTTAAAGAAAAACAATTTCTTTCTTACAGCCAGGGCTGTGGAGTTGGAGCCGAAGCAATTTTTTGGGTACCTGAAGTCGAAGTCGTGATTTCAATAAACTAAGGAGTCGCAGTCAGTCTGATGATTTTTTTGAACCAAATCCATAGCCTTTGTAAAAATTAGACTAAGGAGTCAGAGTAATTTTGGGTACCTGGAGTTGGAGGGATCATAAACTGAGGAGCTCGATGATTTTTATACCGACTCCTCAGCCCTGTTTATAGCTGACAGAAATCTTGCAATAAATCTGCAGTGTGGCTCTCATGGAAGCAGACATAGGGTTAGCATCCTGTGTTTACAAATTATCTGCTCTGCCAAAGCTGATGGGATTCCTGAGCTGACAGCTGGGATCAAATTACACTTGTGATTAGTCACAGATGAAGGATAATTAGACTAAACTATCTAAATATATACAGGGTTCTCTGTTTCCCCTCTGTTCTGTGCAAGAGTTCAGGTCTACGAGAAAGAAAAAATTCACATCTTTGGAATTAGATCAACCAGTACAAAACACTTTTCCACACAAGCTATTGTGGCCTGAAAGATGAAGAGAAAGAACCAGAAACTCTCCTCTTCAGTACCCTACAGGGGGAAAAAAACTGGAAAAAAAAGCCAGTTGACTTACCTCTCCTCACTATCTGTAAATGCATAAAAAAGGGTTTGTGGTTGTAGAAAAACAGCACCATAGATAAGGTGCAAAACACATTTACGGTATACCGTATTTTCTGTAACCTACATATCGAAAACACAAATCTAATATTCTAGGAGTTTATCGAAACTAAGTATCGTCATAAAAACCATGTCGGCATTGATCGAGCTTAACCACGAAGTAAAAGAAAAATGGACATGTGAAATTCTATTTATGTTGCTGAAATGAAAAAGGAAGTCAGAAGGGAAGTTGGTCATTGAAAGAGTCAAACTGAAAATATCACTTCCTGTATAAGAGCTCAATTGTTGTGTTGAAGGAATGTGTTTTCTAACAGATGCATTGTATAATCAATCATTCAATTAGGAACACAGCGTTAAAGTCCTTTAACGCTACAAAAAGCTAGAAACGTGTGCTACATTAAAAAGAACCTTAACAAAAAAACAAAAAAACAAAAAAAAAAAAAAAGTTTTACTTACCTGGGGCATCTACCAGCCCCCTGCAGCCATCCTGTGCCCTCGCAGTCACTCATGGCTCCTCTGGTCCCCCGCTGCCAGCTAGTGTCGTTTTTGCCAACTGGGAGTCGGCCGGCCGCCATGCGTACGTTTTTACGCATTCCTGCTAGTGCAGGAAGTTATTGCAGGCATCAACAAGTCCATTTTTACGTAAAATTTTACTCATTACACCCATAACACGTAAAAATTGACTTGTTGATGCCTGCAATAGCTTCCTGCACCAGCAGGAATGAGTAAAAACGTACGCATGGCGGCCGGCCGACTACCAGTTGGCAAAAACGAAACTAGCTGGCAGCGGGGGACCAGAGGAGCCATGAGTGACTGCGAGGGCACAGGATGGCTGCAGGGGGCTGGTAGATGCCCCAGGTAAGTAAAAAAAAATTTTGAGTTAGGGCCCGTTTCCACTGTTGCGACGCGATTTCGCCGGCATCCCGACGCTTGTAAAAACGCATGCGGATGCGTTTCCGCATGCGTTTTAACCCACGATTTCGCGTGCGATTTCGCATGGCAGGGTGCCATGCGAAATTAACCATGACTCTGCCAGGGCAAAATAACATTGAAAAAGGTGCGAAATCGCACGCGAATCGCGGGTAAAAACGCATGTAAAAAACGCATGCGTTTTTCCTATTAAATACATTAGCGGCGATTCGCATGGATTCCCGACGCAGGCGAATTCTGTGGGTCCCGTCGTGCAGATTTGGCCCGCCGCCAAATCGCTCCCGCACGCCGCACATATGGAAACAGCCCCGGCCACTTCAATGTACCAAGCGAATCCGCATGTCGGCGCCGCATGCGGATTCGCTATGGTGGAAACGAGCCCTTAAGGTTCTCTTTAAGCCCATAGTAATCTAATTATAATATGAAGTTATGAACAAGACCAAAACAGTTTTCGGCCCTTAGAAATACATAACCTGTCTATTTAACAGATCTTTAGTAATCCCCCAAAAAGTACTGTAGATTTTATCAGTATTGGGTATTTAAAGGGGTATACAGGGTAGGCACAACATCCAATTGCCGCTTTTAGGCCCCATTACCAATGCATGTGGCTGGCTGCGCTTTACTTTTTGGCATGCAAAAACACATTACATCTCGCAAGCCAACACCAAACAGGCTGGTTTGCATTTAATGCATTTTATGGGTGATGTTGCATGTAGAAATTAATTGCCAGCCAGTTGCTTTGTTCCTGGACAACATGAGTATCCCTACTGGGGGGGGGGGGGGGGGGGGGGGAATTTGCATGCATGTTGCCCATAAATCTGCATATAGAATATACAAATGCTGATGGGAAAAAAAAAAGGTCAAGAAAATATTTTTGCCAGTTATGTTCAAGGACCTTCGTGACTGGCAAACCATACTTGTCTGCAGGGGGTCCAGTCACTGAGTAGTTTTACATCACAAAGGAGAAGACTGAAAAGCACTTCCAGCAGCAGTTTGTAGGTGGATACAAATTCACACACCCCACCAGCAGGCACAATCAGGACTCCATGCCTGGCTTTACTGGAAGTGCTCACAGCAGAAAGGAGATTCAGGAGGCAATTACAAACAAGAAGCAAAAGCCGGGTAATATTCAAGTCTGTGGTTAATTTACAATCCAGTTGCACAGAAAGAAAACAATCAGTGTGGCATGCTGTATACAGAAAGTAACTGGTGTGTGGTGTGCAAGGTAAGGGTGCTGGAATTATAAGGTCTCCTGTGGTGTGCAATGTGTGTGTGCTGGGATGATGAGGTTTCTCTAGAGTGTCCAAGGTGTGGGTGCTGAGATGGTGAGGTCCTCTGTGGTGCGCAAGGTGTGGGTGCTGGGATGGTGAGGTCCTCTGTGGTGCGCAAGGTGTGGGTGCTGGGATGGTGAGGTCCTCTGTGGTGCGCAAGGTGTGGGTGCTGGGTTGGTGAGGTCCTCTGTGGTGCGCAAGGTGTGGGTGCTGGGTTGGTGAGGTCCTCTGTGGTGCGCAAGGTGTGGGTGCTGGGTTGGTGAGGTCCTCTGTGGTGCGCAAGGTGTGGGTGCTGGGTTGGTGAGGTCCTCTGTGGTGCGCAAGGTGTGGGTGCTGGGTTGGTGAGGTCCTCTGTGGTGCGCAAGGTGTGGGTGCTGGGTTGGTGAGGTCCTCTGTGGTGCGCAAGGTGTGGGTGCTGGGTTGGTGAGGTCCTCTGTGGTGCGCAAGGTGTGGGTGCTGGGTTGGTGAGGTCCTCTGTGGTGCGCAAGGTGTGGGTGCTGGGTTGGTGAGGTCCTCTGTGGTGTGCAAGGTGTGGGTGCTGGGATGATGAGGTCCTCTGTGGTGTGCAAGGTGTGGGTGCTGGGTTGGTGAGGTCCTCTGTGGTGTGCAAGGTGTGAGTGCTAGAATGGTGAGGTCCTCTGTGGAGTGCAAGGTGTGGGTGCTGGGTTGGTGAGGTCCTCTGTGGTGTGCAAGGTGTGAGTGCTAGAATGGTGAGGTCCTCTGTGGAGTGCAAGGTGTGGGTGCTGGGGTGGCGTGGTCTTGCAGCGTGCAACGTTTGTGCTGGGATGCTTGGGTCCTCTGTGGTGTGAAAGGTTAAGGTGCTGAGATGAGGAGGTCCGGTGGTGTGCAAGGTGTGGGTGCTGGGATCATGAGGTGCTATGTGGTGTGCAAGGTGTGGATGCTGGGAGGATGAGGTCCTCTGTGGCTTGCAAGGTGTGGGTGCTGGGTTGGTGAGGTCCACATCATCCCAGCAACCACACCTTGGGCACCATGCACCAATTTCAGTACACAGAATGCCATGCTGATTGTGCCACTGGACTGTCAAATCACATGTTTGGACAAGGCACGTCTTCTTGTTTCTTGTTTGTAATGCCAAACTTCATGGTGAGTAAACTGCACCATGAAGTTTGGCATTGCTATCAAGGTAGTTGTGTGGACAATGCTAATGGTGAATTTCATTTGAAATATATTATTAAAATGTAACATAAAAAACATACATTGTTTGACCCAAAACACTATATGCTCACTTAGTTAACATACACAACTTAGGAGACAAGCTTGCTTCCTCATGGTTTACGATTATCGATTTTGTTAAGGTACAACAATATACAGATGCAACTACCATGTCAAACAATTATTAGCCAATTACCATGGTCACAAAGCGAGGAGATTGATGCCAAAATCAATTTGTGTCATTCAATATTCATCAATCGCTGACCTAATGCCTGACCACAAAACTGAACCCATATGGTTTATAACAACGGGACAATAATAAATGGGAACAGCTGGTGTTGGGTCATTTGCTGACATTTGGCCATGTGAGCCCTCAGAGATTAACACAGCCTCGAAGCCCTGAAGCCTTCGCCACAGGTTTCCCGAGCCTGTGTCAGCTAATTTATCCTGATGTACGGGGCCAATAATTGGTATGTTAAGCTCACACTAGCTCTCCATTGTCTTGCCAGGTTCCCAATCACTAGAGGCATAAGCCCATATCCTATTCACCACTCCACAAGCAGATGATGTGTGAGGTTTTAATTTAAACACAAATACAGTAAAAGCCACCTTTGTGAAGCCATATATTTTAAAAACAGATCTTTAAAAAAAGGGGCAAGTAAATAAAGAAACAAATAAATAACAGTCCCTCTATTAGTCATATATCCACAATCATGCATAGTTTACCCGCTCTACACACTTGGGCAAAATTCTGAAATTAGACTTCAAACACTACATAAAAGAGGAAATAAATACAACAATGAAAGAATTGGGAAGAAAACGTTGAAACGTATTCAGAGAATCTGAATTTTAATACGTTCAAGTGCACATGCAGCTCCCTAATTGCTGGGTACACACAATGCAATTTCCCATAAGATCGATGGGGAATCTGACAGGAAGTTGCTTCCGATCGATAAACGTGATCGATCATTCTGTGGTAACGTCAGAAAATCTATCCCATTATCGAATGGAGGCAGATCGGACATGACGAAAATAATCGTCCGATTCCTGTCAATCGGAAGGGAAACTGCATTTTGTGTATTTAGCATAAAGCATTTGAGTCATTGTGCTAGGAATACACAATGAGATTTTTCTGCAGATTTACTGGCCGACCTATTTTCCAATTGTTTTTGATCGCTTTCCATTCACTTCTATGAGAAAATCGTTCATAAAAACAATCAAAATCAGATCGGACCTGTCGGGCACTATATATCCATCTATATAGCCATCTAGCTGCCAAAAAAAAAAAAAAAAAAAAATGACTTGTGTATTCCTAGCAGAAGATAGAAAACCCTGGGAGGAGGTAAAAGGGTACTTTCACACGGACATGTTGCATCATAATGTAGACTGACTAAATAGCATTGCGTTACAGCATGCTTAAGTCTATGAACAGTTCACACCTTATTTGAAATAAAATTAGGGAGAACAGAGAGCCCGATATGGTGTAGTATGTTGAAAACAAAGGGTAACTGATCAGTGAGAAAAAATATACTCACAAACATGGATTACTGCTCAGGCAACCACTGTATAGGCAGGTGAGGAGATTAAACCTGTCCTCACTCAGGGTTAAGAAATCGCTCTCTGTAGACAGGAAGACAAGGGGGTAGGTCACCCCTCCACAAGGGGTGGACACAGTGTAGTTATATGAGAAAAAGAGGCGCCAGCAGGATAAGATTGGTTAAAAACTTTAAAATTTGCTTGGAGGAAGTGGTGGACTCCAGAAAGCAGACACAAAATACTGTCTGAATAATAGCAAATACATTTGTTATATGTTACCTCATAGATGCAACGCGTTTCGCAGGCAACGCCCGCTTCATTAGGCAATAATGAGGGGACAACAGAATTTTGTCAGTAACGAATAATGCAACTGAGTCAGTTGTTACAACACATAACATTATTAATTTATTTATTGTATTTATAAAGTGCCAACATATTACGCGGCGCTGGACATTGGTTTAGGTTACAGACAATATTTAGGGGTGACATACAGCAATATGACAATACAGGAATACAAGAAAACCAGATCACGCAGCACAGTATATGAGTACCAGGTAATGCTTAGTCAGTCACTGGATGGGAGCATGGAGATTAGGCAAGTTAGGTTCACTCAGATGCCTAGCATGGGTTCACAGTAATGGAGGTGCATGATCAGGTAGGACACAAAAGGAGGAGGACCCTGCCCAAAGGCTTACAATCTAGAGGGAAAGGTAGGGACACCAAAGGTAGGGACCAGAGTTCTCTGTGGGTTTAGAGCACTAGTGATGGGTGGTAGGCCAGAGTGGAAAGGTGAGTTTGGAGGGCCTTCTTGAAGATGTTGAAGGAGGGGGCTGCCCTAATGGGTGGAGGTATTATTTAGTATTTATATAGCGCTGTCATCTTCCTCCGTGCTGTACAGAGTATATTGTCACTTAACTGTGCCTCAGAGGGGCTTACTATCTAATCCCTACCATATAAATGTGTAGTGTATGTATCATAGTCTAGGGCCAATTTAGGGGGAAGCCAATTAACTTATCTTTGTGTTTTTGGGATGTGGGAAGAAACTGGAGTGCCAGAGAGAGTGCCCGGGGATAACATAAAAACTCCTTGCAGATGTTGACCTGGCTGGGATTGGAACCAGGGACCCAGTGCTGCAAGGCAAGAGCGGTAACCACTACACCAACATGCACTACAATGCTAAAATCACATGCGTTGACGCACACAATGTTAGTCAAAGAAGGTGACCATTAACCAGTTGTCTCTTTGCTTGTTAAATCGCACACCACTGTACATGTTGATTTTGGTTGTGTTATATTCATGATATATACTGTGTGTGACACACACACACACACAGTAATATACAACATGACCTGTGTCCAGACTAGACATCCAAATAAAGTTAATGGCCCATACTCACGAGGGACTTTTGTCGCCTCAACACGCGGCGCGCGTGTTGCGGCGACAGGTCGCCCGTGAGTATGGGCCGTCGCACGCGCGCGCACCCCGAACTGTCGCCCGCCGCTCTTGTCGCCATGCGATTGAAAGTTTCAATCGCATGGCAACAGTCGCCGCCGCACCTCCGCCGCAACTGTCGCTAGTCCGCGTGAGTACACGGACTAGCGACAGCAACCTCCATAGAGGTGAATGAAGCTTCCGGCGGGGGGGAGGAGGAACGTCGGCGACAGCTTCCGTCTCGCCGCTGGTCCCTCTTCCGCGTGTGTACGCGGAGGGACCTGGAGAGAAGCTGTCGCCGGCCTGTCGCCAGCACGCTCACGTGTGCTGGCGACAGGCCACTTCTGCAGCCCGTGAGTACGGGCCATAAAAGAAAAGCAACTGCTCTAACTGCTGTCACTAGGCTAGCTCCTAAACATTTCCTGCTGGCAACTGGATTTGATCAAGTGGTTCCTGTACCCCATGTTAATTAATTCATATGAACCACAGTAAAAATTATATGTATTCAGAGAAAGAAACGCTTAAACGTTTAACATAAAAACAGCTGAGTAATTTAAAAAGGTGCAGACATTACACAATGCAGAAATCCTGGATGATGGATTGGCTTGATATAAATGAAAGCCTACAGCAATCACCTAGAGGCAAACAGCCATGCATGTATTATGGGAGCAGTCAGTTAATGAATGACCATTTATTGTAAGCTGCTTCCAGAGTTTTATCTGACTAATATAATGAACAGAAGCAATATTTATACCTACAACTCACCATTTACCTATGAAAATTGCTGCTGGGTAATCAAAATTACAGAGTACCCAGCAAGCTCATGGTAAACCAGAACTCCAAATATCCACGAAAAACTAAAAATACAGCAACATTCCAGGAATATTTATATTAGACTAAAGGCAACCAGCATCATTCAAACAGTACATAATATACAAATGCCCAAGCACTTTTAATGTCACTGTAGAACGGGCAGTCTCCTGGCTTCTGGCTATCACAGTGTGTCCTATCACTATGTCTTGCCATAGGTTCCTCCACTGCACCCCTCCCCCAGAGCAGGACAAGATAGCGGAACAGTGCGTTGGCATGGAGAAAGGCTACCTGGAACATTCAAGGATCATTTTGGGCAACCATTGTTAAATACATTAGACATGAAGGTGGCCATACATGTAACTTGCGATTTTGCGGGCCATCAGCCATTATCAAATGACAATCTGTGTTGCAACAAACATTCCCAATTGACAATATGACGATTTTGGACTCATATCTGTCAAATGTATCAATCGAGCATGCTGGGAAATCTCAGACTGACGTGGTGGGTATGTGGTGTAACAGCGTGCGATACTGCGACCGACAATTGCAACTAAACACACGAACACTTCCCTCTCCCCCCCACCCCGCTCCAAATGTTATATGCCCCCCTTTCTTGCATTAGAATATTTCACGTGTCCAGCTGTGCTTCCGCATACACTCCCCTCGTACTGCCAGTGAATAGCACTGGCACAGCAAAGCACTGCTGAACACTGGGCAGCAAAGGACACGCAAGATATTTTAATGCACAGACATACACACCCCCCCCCCCCCCCCCCCCCATGTCTGTGCATTAAAATATCTTGCGTATCCATTGCTGCCGAGTGTTCAGCAACCTTTGGGGGGACCGAGACTGTCTCACAAGGCCAATTTTTTAAAGCATTCATGCTGAAATGGATCGGGAATCGGCCCACGGTATACCGGCAGCCAAAAAAAATCTCTCTGATCATCAGGAAGAGATCTGTCTCTTGGTCGATCTGCCCATACATCACTAGATGTACGGCAACCTTTACTTGCTAAAAGGTGTGAAGCAAATTCTTTGCTTATCTTTAGATCTGACACAGCCCGGGTAAATTACAAACAGTTCTTCCACAAAAGCTACACAAAAATATTAATTTGAAATTGTCAGCATTTTAAGTGTGGATCTTTCAGCTGCATACAATGACCTTTTTTTCGGCGCATGACTAAGATCTATTTAATATAACTTTACCACTGATTTTCTTCTCCAGTCCTTCAACCTCCTCCTGAGTAATTCAAAGTCAATAATGGCTTTATTTCAAACAGCCTAATCCTCCTCCTGCATTATTCTTTAAAGGCATATGTGACCCAGGTTAACAGATGCGATCGGCAGCTCAATAACAAGCAATAGCTTTGTTCATTTCAAATTGCCAAATACAACCCCACACACCAACTCAGTTAAAGGAGAATAAACAACTTAAACTGATGAGTGTTTATTTTAACACGTTTTATTGTATTCTTCCTGTATTACCTAATGATAAAAATATTTCACAGGAAAAGAATTAGAGAACACTAGCAAATAAGTACCTGATGAGAGTGGGAGGGGGCAAAGCAAACAGATACTGAGGTTGGAAGATAGGAGGGTGGGCAAAGAATGTGGGGGATGGATGAAGGAGGTGAATTTATTGAGTGTAGGACAGGCTGAAAGATATCGAATCTGGCTGTCTACAGATGGGGGGTGGGGCTCTGTTTTTCAGTTTTCCATGAGACAAAAAAGGTCATGTAAATGTATTGAAAGGCAAGACCCTATTGTTGACTTTTGAATTGTTTTATTGACTGAACACTGATGGGAAGCTGGTACACCAGACACCCTTGCAAAAGCTGGTCTGTTTGAAGATTCAATTACAAAAAGGCAGGTTCTGATGCAATATTGGATCAGTATCATTCAAGCACTGTGCTTTGTTTAGTCTGTTAATAGTGAGAAAGGGTAATCCTCCTTCCTCTGCTGTATCATAAGCCCAGGCAAATAGTTTCCCCATAGAACTACAGATCCCAGAAAGCAAAGCAGTGCTATCAGATTTCCAAAGAGCTGGAGTAGTCAGTCTAGGCTTGTAGAAATATATGGCTTTAAAGTTGCTACGCATGCGTTATGTACAGTTAGGTCCAGTGTACAGTGAGCTCCTGAAATGAAGTGATTTTGTAAAAAAAAAAAAAAAAAAAAAAAAAAAACCTTAAGTTGCCTCACATGTTTATGTAATTGTTTTGTTCACCCCACACGATTTAAAGGGACACTGTAGGGGGGGTCGGGGGAAAATGAGTTGAAGTTACCTGGGGCTTCTAATGGTCCCCCACAGACATCCTGTGCCCACGCAGTCACTCATCGATGCTCCGGCCCCATCTCCGGTTCACTTCTGGAATTTCAGACTTTAAACTCTGAAAACCACTGCGCCTGCTTTGCCGTGTCCTCACTTCCGCTGATGGCACCAGGAGCGTACTGCGCAAGCCCAGTATGGTCTGAGCCTGCGTTGTGCGCTCCTGGTGACATCAGGGGAAGCAAGGACACGGCAATGCAGGCGCAGTGGTTTTCAGACTTTAAAGTCTGAAATTCCAGAAGTGAACCGGAGGCGGGGCCAGAGCATCAGTGAGTGGCTGCGCGGGCACAGGATGCCTGCGGGGGACGATTAGAAGCCCCGGGTAACTTCAACTCATTTTCCCCCGACCCCCTACAGTATCCCTTTAAAGGGAACCTTAACTGAACGGGGGATAAAGAGTTTCACTTACCTGGGGCTATTACCAGCCCCCTGCAGCAGTCCTGTGCCCTCCGAGCCGCTCTGGAATCCTCCGGTCCCCCGCTGTCAGTTTCGTTCTTGACGACTCACCAGTCTGCCGGCTGCCATGCGTATTATTGGACGCATTCCCTACTGCAATTAGCGATGTTTGTGGACTGCAATGCGTACAAAAATACGCGTTGCCGCATTCCGCACGCGTAGATATGTGGCAACGCGTATCTTTGTACGCGTTGCAGTCCACAACAGCGCTAATTGCAGAAGGGAATGCGGCCAATAATACGCATGGCGGCCGGCCGACTGGTGAGTCGTCAAAAAATGAAACTAAGTGACAGCGGGGGACCGGAGGATTCCAGAGCAGCTCCGAGGGGACAGGACTGCTGCAGGGGGCTGGTAATAGCCCCAGGTAAGTGAAACTCTTTACCCCCCGTTCAGTTAAGGTTCCCTTTAAGCTGAAAGTCTGCACTTCAACTGCACACGAGTTGTTACATTTAATATTCATTGTAGTAATGTACAGAACCAAAATCAGAAAAAAGTCTGTCCAAATATTCATGGACCTATAACCGTATGAGAGCAGTGCCAATTTATATGTGGAGGTGTCATTTTATGTGGGTAGATCTGGTTGTTGCCAGTAATGTTCAGGCCATTATTTATGTGAGCAGGACTGAGTGGTGCCAGTGAAGTTGTTTGCAAAGTGAGCCTAAACTCTTGCACCGGACATAAGGAAAACAGAGAAATGCACCCTGTATGTATTTAGAGAGAGTTAAGCCTGTCTAACCCCCCTCATCTGTGACTAATTACAACTGTAATTTGATCTCTCCCTGTATCAGCTGACTGTCATTGCAGATAACCAGATAAGCTCATTTGAAAGCACAGGATGTTAATATGTCTGCATCACACTGCAGATTTATTGCTGGATTTGTATCAGCTGTAACAATGAAATGTTTTCCTTAAAAAGTTATGCTGTTGCATATCTTTTAGGAAGAGAGGAATTTCTGGGTACAGATCAGCTTAAATAGACAAGCTGAACTGAGAGCTATATGGAGGCTGCCGTATTTATTTCCTTTTAACCAATAGCAGTTGCCTGGCTGTAGCTATCACACACCTGAAACAAGCATGCAGCTAATGCACTCAGAAACATCTGGTCTGCATGCTTGTTCAGTCAGGGTCTATGGCTGAAAGTATACGAGAGAGAGGATCAGCAGGAGAGCCAGGCAATGTGCATTGTTTAAAAGGAAAAAGTTTAGCCTCCATATACTTCAGAGTTCAGGAGTCCTTTAATCTCTCTGCAGTAGAAGCCATGACACTGGACACCATTCTAAGACTGTGGAAAGAAAGGTAGAGTAGTATAAAAGAGGATGCGTGGAAAGGTTTCTGAGCCTAGCAAAATAGGAAACTGAGCTCAATAGCTCCACCGGTCTGTTGGGTTATTGACAGCACACCTGTTATCACCTTTCCAGCACTGCTTACAACACTGCATTGCTTCACCAAGCAAACACTCCTGCCAGAGAGGAAATCAGACACTGCCTACGTAAAACCCAAAAAATGCTTGATAGAAGGCGGTGCTGTTTACACTACAAAGGCTTTAAATACACTTGAAATATACAAATATTTACGCTTAGATTACCTCCAAAGATGAGGTTTCTTATTTCATGGTTGCTTCACTTGGTGGTTATATTCACAGCCCCATCCTCAGCGAACATCACATGATGCATCAAAGACCGGCAGAAACATGGTTGTGGAGTCGGTACAAAAATAATTCAACTCCAACTCCTTAGTGTTATGAAACCTCTGACTTCAGGTACCCAAAATGACTCAGACTCCTTAGTCTAATACTTACCAGGGCTGTGTATTTGGTAGAAAAATCATCCGATTCCTCAGTTTATGAAACCTCTCACACCAGGTACCCAAAACTGCACCGACTCCAAAGCACTGGGCAGAAAGCTTCTTCTTACAACTACAGAAAGGATGGAATATGGTGGGAGGAGGCCACAGTACTTCAATCTTTTCATGAAAAGTGCAGAGGTAGCCACTCCCATTTATTTGTTTGCTGAGATTTGGGGGAAATGTCAATAAGGCCCCTTGCACACTACATACGATTCCGATGTATGATTTTTAATCGGTACTGCATGTTGCGTTCTTTCTGCGTTTTTGTTTTAATAGCATCCAGGAAAAATCAGAATAGCAAATCGGATTTGGGGCCTATGTTCAAACATCACTCATCAGGATTAGCATAGGCCTTCAACATCTCAAAATCCAAAGCAGATTTTAAGAACAGTGAATTGCCCCACAAGCACAAGAATTCATCTTTATTCTTCATCCTTTACCTCGTTTCTAATTTTTCAGGACCAGTTGGAATCCTACTACTGAATTAGCACTAGCAGAACAATCATGACCATCCAACACTCCAACTTATGGTGCCCATACACGGTACAATAAAAACATTACATTTTCTGGTTCATTCGACCAAAACAATCGAATCCAATAAAAGCTTAAAACAATCTTTTTTGATCAAAAAAAAAAAAAAAAAAGATTATCCCGTTTTTTTCATTACAAATGATCTGACATGTTGGAAAAAGCTTTATATTCGATCTAACAGAATAATTGAACAAAGTTATTTAATCGAAAACATTTGTACCATGTATGGGCACCATAAGCATTTAGTATGCCTCTTCATCACCCCCACCCAAAGAGAGGGCAATGGTAATAAAAGGAAATAGCAAAATCACATGGGGAAGAGAAAAGAAAAAAAAAAGAAAAAAAAAAGAAAAAAAAAAAAAACCGGTGGCACCACTAATTATGACTACACCTATATTTCAGCATTACAAGCAGCAGCCTGGATTTCCCTCTGTCATGAATACAACACAAAACAGGGAGGAAAACAGAAGTTTGCCTTCTTAACCCTTTCTGGACCAGCACCCTCTGCCCCCTTAAGGACCAGAGGGTGCTGGTCCAGCAAACCGCCGCTTCCCGACGAATCGCAGCAAGTTACCGTCGCTCCCGCCGTACACGCCGCTCTGTCCCCGACGCAGGCTGCTCTCTCTGCCGTCGCTATGACAGCAGAGCACTGTGCGCCGGTCAGGAGGCGCTTTCATTGGCTCCTGACCCTGTCATTCCATGTAAGCCAATGGGAACGGCTTACATGAATGACAGGGCCAGGAGCCAATGAAAACGGCTCCTGCCCGGCTCACAGTGCTCTGCCGTCAGAGGTGGCAGGGCATCACATTGCGGCGGGGGCAGAGCGGACCGAGTGATGCGGACGGGCTGGGGCGCGCGGTCAATGGGACGTAGAGTTTACGTCCGGTCAGGACCGCAGCGCCCCTTGCCCGACGTAGATTCGTACTCGCTCGGTCCGCAGGTAGTTAAAAACAGAAGGCATTTGCAATTATTCAGGTTGGATTGAGCATACAATGTCTCCCACAATGCATCACTACTGAATACGCAAATCCTCCCTGAAAGCCAAGACACACCTCCAGAGCCCGCTGGAATGCAACGATGTGTCAGCTTGTTAATTATACAGAGCCACAATAATCCAACATGCATACAGACTGTTTAAAGGGGTTCTGTGTGGGGGTGCGGAGGGTAAAAACAGACACTTACCTGGGGCTTCTACCAGCCTGCCGTAGCAGTCATGTCCCACGCTTCCGCTCACTGCCTGCGCAGTAAGCTTCCGATGACGCGAACAGGAGCACGCATTATTAGTCTGTGTTAAGCTGGCCACTAACGGTCCAATTTCTAGCGAAAAATCGTTTGAGCGATCAGAAATTCTGATCGGACGAAAAATCGTTCACTACACCATCAACTAACCAACCATTGCTTCCTATCTATCACGACCACCAAGAAAATCCAAATTTTTGTTCGACGAAAATTCATTTGGGCGACATTTTTTTCACTCGTTCATAATCGTTTGTGTCCACCAATGGAGATTATTTACAACCAATCCGATCAGAATTTCTGATCGCTCGAACGATTTTTCGCTAGAAATTGGACCATTAGTGGCCACCTTTAAGGCCCATACTCACGAGGGACTTTTGTCGCCTCAACACGCGGCGCGCGCGTGTTGCGGCGACAGGTCGCCCGTGAGTATGGGCCGTCGCACGCGCGCGCCCCCGAACTGTCGCCCGTCGCTATGTCGCCATGCGATTGAAACTTTCAATCGCATGGCGACAGTCGCCGCTGCCCCCCCGCCGCAACTGTCGCTAGTCCGCGTGAGTACGCGGACTAGCGACAGCAACCTCCATTGAGGTTCACAGACCTTCCGGTGAGCTTCCGGCGGGGGGAGGAGGAACGTCAGCGACAGCTTCCGCCTTGCCGCTGGTCCCTCTTCCGCATGTGTACGCGGAGGGACCTGGCGAGAAGCTGTCGCCGGCCTGTCGCCCACACGCTCACGTGTGCTGGCGACAGGCGAGTTTTGCAGCCCGTGAGTACGGGCCATTAGACAAACAATTGCCCGGTGCCGGCGGCGGGGAACATTACTGCTACAGGGGGCTATTAAAAGCCCCAGGTTAGTGTCTGTTACCCTCAGCACCCACAGAACCCCTTTGAGGCCAGAAACCCACTAGGAACGATTTTCTGAGCTAATATAATGCTATGGCTGTGATCCCACTTGAGCGATTAGTAATTGCTTCTAGTGGGATTCTGGCCTTAGGCTGGTTAGTAATCAGTGCATGGCGTGGATTACTGTGGCTCTATGGGGTAAGACTTCAATCACCCTGAGTTACAGATTGCCCAGAACTCCTAGCAGTGTGTAAGGGGCTAAAAGGGACCCAAAAGCCCTGATATTAAGGGGGGGGGGGGAAGGAAAACAAAAAAACAAAACAAAAAACTTTCAGGGTCAACAAAGGGAGGATGTGCATATCCAGCAGTGATGCATCGTGGGAGACAACATATGCTGACTCCAACCTGAATAATCGCAAACGCCTTCTGAAGACAAACATCTGTTTTGCATACTATTTTCAGTGAAAGGGCTTTTTGGTCCTTGACAAACATCTGTTTTGCATACTATTTTCAGTGAAAGGGCTTTTTGGTCCTTAAGGCCCATACACACGGGCTACAACTGTTGCTGGAAACACATGGCGCGCGCATGTTGCGGCAACAGGTCCTTCATGTGTATGAGGCGCGCGCAAGCAACTGTTGCTAATCAGAGCTCCAGTCTCCAGGCGATTGACTTGTTCAATCCCCGGCAACAGCTGTTGCAGCAACCGTCCCTAGTCTCAAGTCTGTGTGGTCGTGTGTATGCTAGTCTCTAGCAACTCGTGAGTCCGACAGTTCACTGAACCTGCGACAGAAGTTGCTGAGCAACAGTTTCCGTTATGTTGCAGACAGGTTGTTGCCGCGTGTATACAATCGTTGCTTGTATACAACTGTCGTTGCCGGAGACTTTCAACTGTTGCTTGTCTCCATGCAACTGCAGACATCCGTGCCTCATGTGTATGTAGTTATGGCCCATACTCACGAGGGACTTTTGTCGCCTCAACACGCGGCGCGCGCGTGTTGCGGCGACAGGTCGCCCGTGAGTATGGGCCGCGCGCACCCCGAACTGTCGCCCGCAACGGGCGCGCACCCCGAACTGTCGCCCGTCGCTGATGTCGCCAGGCGATTGAACAGTTCAATCGCCTGGCGACAGTCGCCGCCGCAACTCCGCCGCAGCTGTCGCTAGTCCGCATGAGTACGCGGACTAGCGACAGCAACCTCCATTGAGGTACACAGAGCTTCCGGCGGGGGGAGGAGGAACGCGGAGGGACCTGGCGAGGAGCTGTCGCCGGCCTGTCGCCCACACGCTCACGTGTGCTGGCGACAGGCAACATTTGCTGCCGTGAGTATGGGCCATTAGCTACATGCACACATGGCACAATTGTCCCCCCATTGCATGGCTACAAGAGACCAGGGAGCGATAGCTCCCTGGCGGCGACAGCTATCTACACGTCTCGCCAGAAAGGCAGAGACGCGGTGGAAGCTGTCTGTGAATGGAGCATCCCCCAGCCGGATGCTCCGTTCACTTGCATCGGGTCTCCTGTCGCTAGTCCGCATACACACGCGGACTAGCGACAGTTGCAGCGAAGTTGCGGCGACAGCTGTTGCCAGCCGCCTGCCGACAGCTCAGAGTAGCGACGGTTCAGGGCACACGTGTCATACACACGGGCGACCTGACGCCACGTGGTTGCGGCGACAGCCGTACCCAGTGTGTATGAGCCATAACACCTTATGCTGGGAATACATGGCTCGATTCTGAGCCATTTAGATGGCTCGATAGATAACTTCCGTCATGTTCGATCTCCAGCCTGATCGTTTCGTCGCTCGATTCCGCATTGAAGACAATGCAAAAGGATAAGAAAAACGAGCGGAAGAGAATCGCCTGCGGAATTAAGTGGGGAAATCGATCGAACGGGAGAATGGAGTGGCGGAATCGAGCCGTGTATTCCCAGCATTACACACTCCTAGGAGTTTGGGTTCACTATGAGCTTGCTGGGCAATCTGTAAAAAAAAAAAAATTGATAATCTGGAATCAGGAAAGAAATGTGATTTAATGTAAACACTCGGTCCGCAGTATTCATAGTGGAGTGACCTTACAGTTACCTGCACATATTTAAGTCTTTATGGTGACCACATGCCCTGTATTTATACTATTGCTTCTAAGGAATGCACAAAAATAGAATCAGCATGCGTTCAAATTGTGCTACGCATTCCTGGCTACTTTACTGTGAGAAAGCAGTGTGCCCACAACACTTCAGTCTAAAGGCTGCAACAGAATATCAGCAGGCCATACTATGGTTGACACAGGCAACATCACCGCTTTTGTCTAGGTTAAAATCCTAACATGTGTATCCACTGTGGGTGAGCAGCACATAGACTGGTGTTCCACTAACTTGGAATTCCACAGATGTGCAGATGTTTAACTCAAAGCGCAGCATCTTACAAGTTACAGTGAAAGTCCATCCTAACAAAAAAAAAACAACAACAAAAAATACATAAGTCAGGGCTGTGTAGTCGGTACAAAAATCTTCTGACTCCAACACCTCAGTTTATGAAACTACGACTCAGACTCCGGGTACCCAAAATTACTCCGACTCCTTAGTCTAACACTTAACAGGGCCGTGGATTTCGTACAATAGTCATCCGACTCCGGAGTTTATGAAATCGACTCCGACTCCGGGTGCCCAAAATTGCCCCGACTCAGACTCCACAGCCCTGACATAAGTAAGCGACCTAATTACCAACAGAAATATACTCCTAAACAAAGCAGAATATCCAAAAGCTAACAAAGACAAGTTCAGGACAGGTTTGAGTATGGGGCCCGTTTCCACTCGAGCCGCACGAGTCTGCAGGACGCGCGGCAGCTCTTCTGGGTCTGTGGCTACGCAGACGAATCCCATCAGCCAGGCTGGGATTTGCAGCCTCCCGCACCATTTCGGATGGCAATGTTGGCTTAATCTGTAGCGCAAGATATATATATATATATAGAGATATATATCTATAGAGCTTGCGCTACCGATTCGCCCAACATTGCCATCCGAAATGGTGCTGCGAATCCCAGCACAGCTGATGGGATATGTCTGCATAGCCGCAGACTCAGAAGAGCTGCCGCGCGTCCTGCAGACTCGTGTGGCTCAAATGTAGAGAGAGAAAGAGATAGATACATACATACATACATACATACATACATACATACCCATATCTCCCTCAGAAATCTATTCCGAATGGTCCTAGCTCCCCATAGGGCAAGTAACAAACAAGCAGCGAAACATTTAAAGTGGTCCTTAACTCAGAACTTGCTTTCTGCTCTAGAAGATAAGCAAAATCATAACAACCTTTCAAGAAAAGCATTAGTTTGTTACAGCTGATACAAATTCTGCAATAAATCTACAGTGTGTCTACAAATTAGCTGCTCTGCCAAGGCAGTTACCCGACACAGCTTAGATCAGACACCGATGAGGGGAAATTAGATAGGCTTAAAGTGAACCTAAACTGAGAAGGATATGGATTTTATTTAAAAATAATACCAGTTGCCCGACTCTCCTGCTGATCCTGTGTCTCTAATACTTTTAGCCACAGCCCCTCAACAAGCATGGAGATCAGGTGCTCTGACTGGATTAGCTGCATGCTTGTTTCAGGTGTGTGATTCAGCCACTACTGCAGCCAGAGATCAGGAGGACTGACAAGCAACTGGTATTGTTTAAAAGGAGACATCCATATCCCTCTCAGTTAAGGTTGCCTTTAACTCTCAATATGTGCAAGAGTTCAGGTCCTCTTTAATGGCATATTTGACATATCAAGTTTGCTGCTTCATTTGTGGCAGGGAAAACTTATCTTTAGAGCCATTGGTCAGAGAGAGAAAGAGATGTACACACTTCACATTTCAGAAAGTCCACTACACATGGCTCGGCTCTCCAGGCAGTTCTATGGGGGAGGGGTACACCACCACAGAAAAGTCAATAGTAGCTTCTGCAAGAACAATAATGGTCAGTTGTTAGTGATTTACCACAAAGGATCAATGGATCACAAGCAACCTCTAAATGACGACAGTACACGCTGCTCTACAATATCAAAGGAGAAAGTCATGAACAACGCCTTGTTGGAGGAAAATTTACTGTGAAGACACCCATGTTTAATAAATATTATTCCTACCCAAGATTCAGTGCAATAAACCTTCATGGGAATCTCCTTTAAAAAGGAAGTTAACCGAAGGATAGAAGTAGTAGTAGTGGGGGGGAGAAAAAGAAAATCAGTGAGATATTACAAAATAGAAGAGAGATCACAAAATGATTGACACTTGCTGTGTATTTTGGTCATGTTGTTAGATCCCCGTAAGCCTGTGGGTCATCATCTTTACTACTGGCAGACATTAAACAAACAAGAAAACAGCACCACTGGCTGCCATTACCTATAAACACACCCACCAACTATGTGATATTATAGACACACCTATACCTGTATATGCAGAGGGAGATTGGCAGTTGGAAACAGCTGTTTTTCCCACAATGCAATGAGGTTCACAGACAGGGAATGGTCAGGGCCACGGCTCTGACATCACACTGTGGGAGGAGTTTATTACCACAATATCAGCCACACAGAAATCCCAAATGATCTATTCATGAAAAAGGTATAGATTTCTTGTGGGAAAAAGGGTTGTCGGCTAGTGATTTATTTAATCTTTTCTGGATCGCTACCTACCTAGATGGGGTGTTTTCATATCTGATCTAAAAATAAATAAATAAATAAAAAAAGAAGATTGATCTACTCTATGCGGACGGTGCTAAGCCATTTATACATTTGCACACACAGTGGTGTATGCATTCCAATAGCAACACCCCTATGCAGTCACTTATCTCAGAACACAATTTTACACCACCACATCTCTGTTATCACCAATACATAGCTTGTTTTGCTTGTCAACAGAAAGTGGACTCTGATCCTATTCCATTCTAATATACTCAAAGCCTGTCTAGACAACCCCTTCCTCTATAATTAAGGCGAAGGAAATTGTTTCAGCGAGGTGAATCATGGAATCGGATGCCGTGCTGAAGGGTAAGGATATACAGTGCACTAGCGTGACATTCCCTTAAATGTAGAAGAATGGAGACCTTATAAACAAATGTTGCTCAAGAGAAACAGCCAGGCAGAAATATTCTCCTATAAATTCCTTGTCCCCAACACACTGGCTAGTCTTTGTTAACAAGCAATGCACAACTGCAACTTCCACTTTTCACCAGTCTCGTGAAACTACGTCCCACAATTTCAAAGGGTGAAGACGTTACCAAACGCGCAGGCATGACTTGTGCTTGCAGTTCATACATACGGGCTCTGGCAGTTTAGCAATTGCAAGTCTACAACTTACACAGGAGCAACATATAAGCACCCATGTTATAGGTAATAGGTCATTTTTATAAGTAGCTAACAAAATATTGCTCCAAATTGATCCGGAGTAAAAGTTTTGCAAATAATTATTTAAAAAACATGGGCAAAATGGAGCTTCAGACTGCCTGGGAGGGGAAACGTTTACTGATGGGTCTAGAGTTTAGTCCCGTCCCGACCCGTCCCCCAACAGGTGTACTTTAAAGCGGACCTGAACTCAGAACTTCCTCTGCTCTATAAGATAAGCAACAGCATAATAATCTTTAAAGAAAAACATTTCTTTATTACAGCTGAAACAAATCTAGCAAAAAAAAAAAAATCTGCAGTGTGTCTACTCCCTGCTTTCATGGAAGCAGACATACAGTGGAGGAAATAATTATTTGACCCCTCACTGATTTTGTAAGTTTGTCCAATGACAAAGAAATGAAAAGTCTCAGAACAGTATCATTTCAATGGTAGGTTTATTTTAACAGTGGCAGATAGCACATCAAAAGGAAAATCGAAAAAATAACCTTAAATAAAAGATAGCAACTGATTTGCATTTCATTGAGTGAAATAAGTTTTTGAACCCCTACCAACCATTAGGGGTTCTGGCTCCCACAGAGTGGTTAGACACGTCTACTCAATTAGTCACCCTCATTAAGGACACCTGTCTTAACTAGTCACCTGTATAAAAGACACCTGTCCACAGAATCAATCAATCAAGCAGACTCCAAACTCTCCAACATGGGAAAGACCAAAGAGCTGTCCAAGGATGTCAGAGACAAAATTGTAGACCTGCACAAGGCTGGAATGGGCTACAAAACCATTAGCAAGAAGCTGGGAGAGAAGGTGACAACTGTTGGTGCGATTGTTCGAAAATGGAAGGAGCACAAAATGACCATCAATCGACCTCGCTCTGGGGCTCCACGCAAGATCTCACCTCGTGGGGTGTCAATGGTTCTGAGAAAGGTGAAAAAGCATCCTAGAACTACACGGGAGGAGTTAGTGAATGACCTCAAATTAGCAGGGACCACAGTCACCAAGAAAACCATTGGAAACACATTACACCGCAATGGATTAAAATCCTGCAGGGCTCGCAAGGTCCCCCTGCTCAAGAAGGCACATGTGCAGGCCCGTCTGAAGTTTGCCAATGAACACCTGAATGATTCTGTGAGTGACTGGGAGAAGGTGCTGTGGTCTGATGAGACCAAAATAGAGCGCTTTGGCATTAACTCAACTCGCTGTGTTTGGAGGAAGAAAAATGCTGCCTATGACCCCCAAAACACCGTCCCCACCGTCAAGCATGGGGGTGGAAACATTTTGCTTTGGGGGTGTTTTTCTGCTAAGGGCACAGGACAGCTTAATCACATTAACGGGAAAATGGACGGAGCCATGTATCGTGAAATCCTGAACGACAACCTCCTTCCCTCTGCCAGGAAACTGAAAATGGGTCGTGGATGGGTATTCCAGCATGACAATGACCCAAAACATACAGCAAAGGCAACAAAGGAGTGGCTCAAGAAGAAGCACATTAAGGTCATGGAGTGGCCTAGTCAGTCTCCGGACCTTAATCCAATAGAAAACCTATGGAGGGAGCTCAAGCTCAGAGTTGCACAGAGACAGCCTTGAAACCTTAGGGATTTAGAGATGATCTGCAAAGAGGAGTGGACCAACATTCCTCCTAAAATGTGTGCAAACTTGGTCATCAATTACAAGAAACGTTTGACCTCTGTGCTTGCAAACAAGGGTTTTTCCACTAAGTATTAAGTCTTTTATTGTTAGAGGGTTCAAAAACTTATTTCACTCAATGAAATGCAAATCAGTTGCTATCTTTTATTTAAGGTTATTTTTTCGATTTTCCTTTTGATGTGCTATCTGCCACTGTTAAAGGGACTCCGAGCAGTGCAGAAACTATGGAAAGATGCACATCATTTTAAAGCTCTCTTTCACCTCTTTCCAATGATATATAAACCACCACCCTACGTCTTTTAGTTTTTGCTATTTTCGCGATTGAAATTGCCGCGGCCTCGATTTCGATCGCGAAAATAGAGAAAACTAAAAGGCGTAGGGCAACGATTTATGTGTCGTTAGAAAGAGGAGAAAGAGAGCTTTAAAATGATATCCATCAAGCCATAGTTATATTGTATTACACAGGACGACACTTTCCCCAGTGTCAGCAGCTCCATTCTGCTGAATGCAGCTGCTGACTTTGACAAAAAGTCGCCCTGTGTAATACAATATAACTATGGCTTGATGGATATCATTTTAAAGCTCTCTTTCTCCTCTTTCTGACGACACCTAAATCGTTGCCCTACGCCTTTTAGTTTTCTCTATTTTCGCGATCGAAATCGCAGCCGCGGCAATTTCAATCGCAAAAATAGCGAAAACTAAAAGGCGTAGGGTGGCGGTTTATATATCATTGGAAAGAGGAGAAAGAGAGCTTTAAAATGATGTGCATCTTTCCATAGTTTCTGCACTGCTCGGAGTCCCTTTAAAATAAACCTACCATTGAAATGATACTGTTCTGAGACTTTTCATTTCTTTGTCATTGGACAAACTTACAAAATCAGTGAGGGGTCAAATAAGTATTTCCTCCACTGTAAGTATAACATACTATGTTTATAAATTAGCTGTTCTGCCAAGGCAGCCAGCTGAGAGATCAAATGACACTGGTGATAAGTCACAGATTAGGGGGGGAATTAGACAGGCTAAACTCTCTACATACATACAGGGTGCATTTCTCTAGGTTTTCCTTCTGTCCTGTGCAAGCGTTCAGGTCCACTTTAAAGGCATATAAACCATGTTTGCACGTGGGGTTTAAAATTGTACCTGAAGGGAGAAAAAGTGCTCTAAATGGGTACTTGCCTCAGAGGGAAGCCTCTGGATAATCCAGTGGCTTCTCCCGTCCCCCTTTTCTCCACTGACCCAGTGCTGGAACCCCCAGAACCTCATCGATAAAGGCTGTGTCAAGCAGTGTGTGCAGATCTGCTCCCGACTGTGAATGAGCGTGGCCACACTGAGCAGGACGCCTCGCACTGAGCAACTAGGGCTCTGCTTTTTCACCCCTGCCCAAGTGGCTCTGTGCTATTGTGCAGAAGAAAGGTGTGTTCACCTGCATTTGTTCACAAACGGAAGCACGGCCACCACCTTCCAGAGGGTCCCGGTGATTCCTTTAACAATTTTAAGTTACAGTGATGACATAATACTGATGACCAAATGTCCCCTGCTATACGTACCTTAATTTGACAGACCACACAACACAGGAGAGCCGACTGCCTGTATACATGGTGATGAGTAAATGTGCTATGCCGTCTGATAATTCAGTATACATACAATCCTAAAATCTCCCACTAACCTCTGACGAGACAAAGACAAAAAGAAAATACTCTCTCCACATCATAGCTCAACTAAAACATTTATCATTAGCAGACATGACTTCGGAATGAGTAAAACCCAGACACCTTCACATCACCCTTCAGGCTCCACTCAAACATTCAGAAGTTTTCAAGACACGAAAAAGAAAAAAAAAAAAAAACCTGACAGATGCTACGGCAGAGCCCTGAGGTCATTTTCAGGTTGCAGTCAGTGGAGACGTTCCCTAAATATCCTAATATTGCTTAAGCCGGCTATAGACCTTAACTGAAGGTCAACCAAAATGATAATGTGTGATTGTTTTGTCCGACAGTCTAACTTCAGTTAGTGGCAGTCATGTACAAGTGGTATGTGCTGTCCTATGAGGATGGGGCAGGGAGGAGGGGCAGGAGGCTCCTTTCTGCACTGGGAGGGGGCAAAAGAGACTGAATGAGAAATTCTCCACAGCACTCTGCTGGATACCAGTGTTGTGATGGGTGCATAAGGTATACAGGGGACATCAGACTGTCAAGCCCAGAACAATGACTATTGTTTCAGCAGTAAAGTCCCTGAATAAGGCTTTACAGTTACTTTGTTTCTTATAGCACACTACAGGTACAAGAGAAGAAAGACTAATAAATAATTCCAGGAATGATGAACAAGATGCGCACATGCCAATTATCAGAGACTTATATGAAATGGAGCTGCAGTTTTAAAAATGTAATGCATCCAGTATGCACTGGAAAATAACATCTTCCCAGCCCACAACAGCCCCAGGTACCTTATCACACAGCAGCTTGAGAGAGACAGCAGAATCCAAGCAGCTTTGCTCAAATACACTTAGGGCCCATTCACACTTGAAAGCGCAAAACGCCGGCGCTTACCGCCGGTGTTTTGCTGGAGTGATTTTTCAGCGGAAAAACCACTGAGCACATTTTTCCACAATCACGTTTAGCGCTTCTATAGCACTGAAACTCGATCGCCGGGAAATCTCCTGAAAATGGTGGAGGCGACGCGTTTGCGTTTCGCGATTTTGGGCGATATGCGGCAATTAGCGCAAATCGCCCAAGTAAGAACGGGCCCATAGGGTTTTATTACACTAGCGCTTTTAAAAAGCGCTAGCGTTTGAGCGTTTTCCCACAATTGTGTGAATGAGCCCTTAAATGGGTTCTGTAGATCAAAAAAAAAAAACACGAAACAACACTTACCTGGGGCTTCTATCGGCCCCCTGCAGCTGTAATGTCCCGTGCCGTCCTCCTACGATCCTCTGCTCCCCGCTGCTGGTCCCAGTCCAATTATTCCTGACAACTGCGGCTGCGCAGCTGTGGCCGTGCACATGCTCGTTCCTGCTCGTGTCTCCGGGAGCATACTGCGCCTGTGCAGTAAGCTCCCGGAGACGTGAGCGAGCACTATTTGTCTAGTTAGACGAACAATTGACCGGTGCTGGCGGTGGGGAACAGAGGATCGCAGGAAGACACGGGACATGACAGCTGCAGGGGGCCGATAGAAGCCCCAGGTAAGTGTCAGTTTTTGTTTTTTTTAATGATCCACAGAACCCCTTTACAGTACTTAAAGTACCCCTGAACTAAGTTTTTGTTCTTGTTTGTAAAGGAAACGTGGGAAAAAAGGTCAGTACTGCGCAGGACACTACCGGGCCGCGGGCTCGCGAATGCACAGTGGTCACCAAAGTGGCTGGGTTGGTGGCTGCTACGGAGAGGAGACCGGCTTGGAGCAGAGCTGCGGTGAGGGACACATAGGCTTCCAAGGGCTGGAGGAGGTAAGCAAATCTGACTTTTTCTCAGATGTTTACTTTAATTAGGTTTTATCTGTAGATCTGTGACGGATGTCAAAGCACCATCCTCACCCTCCAGCATCCCCCTGTGATCCCCACACTGCTCAGCCGTAATATTCGACTGAGCAGAACATCAATTATGGGCGGGGAGAAAGTGGCAGATCCCCTCCTCTCAGGTCATCCTAAGGAACACTGTCAGACCATAAAGGCCACATATCACCAGTCCTACACTCCCTTCACTGGCTACCTATAAAATGGAGGATCCTATTCAAGATCGGCCTACTGACATTTAAATCACTTTATAATCTGGGCCCTGGATACATAAAAGAAATGTTGCAGCTGCACAGCAATCCCTGCAATCTCAGATCCACAGGTTCTAATAATCTAGTCATACCCAGAGTCCACCTGAAAACTTTTGGTCCCAGAACCTTCTGTCATGCTGCTCCAACATTATGGAACTCCTTACCTCAGCAGATAAGGACAGATCCATCTTTGGACGTGTTTAAATCCAGACTGAAGACTTACCTGTTCAGTTTGGCATTTGCAGAAATATAATTTTTGTTGTGTTAATAGTCCTACAACCAATTAATGAATCAGAGAGCCTAAGCGCTTTGAGTCCTATGGGAGAAAAGCGCTATAGAAAGGTTATTGTTAGAAAGAACTATGCTACACAAGGCCATGGAGTCAGAGCAATTTTTGGGTACCTGGAGTCGGTGGTTTCAGAAACAGAGGAGTCTGATGAATTTTGTACCAACTAGACAGCCCTGATGCTGCACACACATTTACAACTATCCCGAAGCACACACACATCGCAGCTCACCTGCGTATTGTGTGCAGTGATAAGCAGGAGATAAAGTTCCTAAGGACAGGATGAGAGGAAGGGAACTGCCACTTCCTCCCCACCCATAAAAGAATATTACGGCTACGCAGTGCGGGGACCACAGGGGGCGCTATAGGGTGCGGATGGTGCTGTGACATGTCACAGCAATGTAGATAAAACAAACAAAAACAAACAAAAGTTCAGGGGAACTGCCATTGTTCCTGAAGATATCTGGCCAATTCCATAACTGATCAAATTGGCTAGGAATTGATGCAGCAGTTATCTAAAATCTGTCAAATAGATTCATTTGTCTACTTGAGAATTCTAGATCAAAATGGCACGGGGGTCGAGAACTGCAGGAGATCTACGACCCGTAGTTTTGCACGCATTCTGCCCAGCATCTGGGGGTAGACCTGCAGACGTTCCCCCGAGCATCTGGGGGTAGACCTGCAGACGTTCCCCCGAGCATCTGGGGGTAGACCTGCAGACGTTCCCCCGAGCATCTGGGGGTAGACCTGCAGACGTTCCCCCGAGCATCTGGGGGTAGACCTGCAGACGTTCCCCCGAGCATCTGGGGGTAGACCTGCAGACGTTCCCCCGAGCATCTGGGGGTAGACCTGCAGACGTTCCCCCGAGCATCTGGGGGTAGACCTGCAGACGTTCCCCCGAGCATCTGGGAGTAGACCTGCAGACGTTCCCCCGAGCATCTGGGAGTAGACCTGCAGACGTTCCCCCGAGCATCTGGAGTAGACCTGCAGACGTTCCCCCGAGCATCTGGAGTAGACCTGCAGACGTTCCCCCGAGCATCTGGAGTAGACCTACAGACGTTCCCCCGAGCATCTGAGTAGACCTGCAGACATTAGCCCAAGCATCTAAGTAGACCTGCACACATTAAACCCAGAATCTGAGTAGACCATCTGAGCGTACCAGCACACAATGCCCCAAACCTCTGTGTAGACCTGTAGATATCACAACCAGCAACTGAATATCCTGATACACATCACCCTGGCATGTGGAAAAGCATATGCACATCACCCCTAGCATCTGAGGCCTTTACAGCCTTCCCAATAGCAGATAATGCTTTGCCTGCACAGAAGGGAGAGCTCACAAGCCTTCAGCTATAATTAGGTATGCAATCCTCTATCACTGCACTTTCATACACAGTAGCATGCAAGGTATGGGAACATTTATCAAATTATGCAACTGTAACTAAAGTTTTACTTTAATTAACTAGCAATTTGTTAATTAACTAGCAGCTTGTAGCTTTCCCCTTTCTGGGTCATTGGAAAGGCATTAGGAGAATTTTCTGATTAACACTTCTCTAGGCATATTGTGCTTTATTATATACTAAAGAAAAAAAAAATATTGCCTTTACCCAAAAATGTTATTCTAACTCCATCATGTTATTTTACCTTCCATAGGGATGAGCAGAGTTTAGTATTGGCCAGAGAGTTTAGTTACGGTTAATAAAGCTCAGAGACACATTCACAATCCATGCACAATCTGTCCTCAATCAGCACAATTCACTGGTGCTTGTTTTTCATCAGCCACCTGCAGAGAGCATCCCAAATGGGGGACTCAGCAGCTGCCCCCTTTCCAGTTCCCTGGCAGCTCCGCTGTGACAATTCACATGGCAACAAAAAAAAAAATTAAAAAAAATAAAACACACTTAAGATGCCCATTAACAGTACAATTTTTTCACAGGATGCAATCTTTCAATGTGATTTTTACAATCAAGTTGTGCAGAAAACTGCAGCCTGTGGCAAAAAATCACCGTAATACGATTCCATGGTCGATTTGATTGAAAAATTTAATCAATCCGATGTAGGAATTTCCGATCAAATTGGAAGAGAGAAAATGCCCTAAATCGACCCACAATCAATAATTAGCTTCCATTACTTTCTATCATAAAAATTGCATCAAAAGATTGCATCTGATGAAAAAATTGTACAGTTAATGGGCACCAAAGGATGAAAACCCCAAGTGTTTGAATAAAAAACAATGCAGCAAAATCAGGCGGTGGGTAACACTTCCTATCCATGCAAGCAATTGGCAGGGCTAAAAGTACATGAGCGAGCCCTGGAAGTGGTTCTGTCACCAGCAGGCAGAATACAATGATCTGGGATGACTGCATGTTACGGGATAGAAACCATCAATAGCCGCCTGTCTCCCCCACACACCAAACGCAATTTACACCTCAACCAGGGAGGCAACCGGCAGACGAAGCCCAGGGGCGGCTACGCTACCTTTTCAGAAGCGTCCCGTTGTCCTCGGTGTCCCCCGTTCCCCGTCCCGGTCCTCGTAACTCCCGCGCCTTGCAGAAGTTCCACACCGAGCGGCGCATAGCTAATGTGAGCTGCGCAGACGCGAATTTTGATCTGCGCCGGCGCAATGAAAGAAATCGATCGTGGGCGAGCGCTTTCTTTCGCTGTGAACGCGCGGTTCGGAATCGCGGGCTGCCGCTAGGGGGAACTGCCTTGAAAAATGTTCGGCTGGAGGATTCTGCCCAATAGTTAGAGGATATGGAACAGGAGGGGACGGACCCCGAGAGGCAGTGCTGTTGGTTTTACTTAGTACTTTATGGTTACTACGAGTCAGCTGCATGCGATGATTATGGCCCTGGGTCTCCATCACTAAGCTGGGTACCCCATATACTATACAGGATTAGTATTAGATAACGGAATTGACGCTGAGCTGAGAGACCCATAATGGACTTGAGGGATCTCTCGCTGGTTCTTTTTTAGTTTTAGCCAAGGGAGATGACGCGGACAAAAGTGTCTCATAACTGACTGGAAAGGGGCAAGCTGCTGATTGGATACTTCAGTGTTTTTTGGGGGAGGGGGACAGCTGTGCTGGACAAATCTTGACCACACACTGTAAAGGAGGAGACTGTCATTAGTCTGAAGCTGAACATAATAACATTTAGGGCCCATTCACACCTAAAAGTGCAAAACGCTCGGTTTTACCGCGATTAGCGCAGTAAAAATCACTGGACACTTCTGCGATTCCAGAGTAATCGCAGTCAGCGCTTTATAAGCACTGTACCATGATCGCTCCAGAATCACCTCCAAAATGCTGCAGGTAACGCGTATGCGATTGGCACTAATCGCAAAACGCCCGCAATCGGTGCCAAACGCGGCAGTGAGAACACTGTCATAGGGTTAATAAGCACTAGCGCTTTAAAAAGCGATTAGCGGGAACTTAAACGCCCGTTAATTGCATAAGTGTGAATGGGCCATATATCTGGTGATTTTGCAGCCGATGGACCAATGGAAAAACAATACTGCGGCAAGCATAATTGACGATTGGACTGATTTCAGGCTGAAATCTGTTGAATGTATTGATCGCACATACTGGGAAAATGCAGACCGACATGGTCAATTGGGTGCGCAGTGGTATTGGTGTGCGGTATCAGGACAAACGCAACGGAACACTCGGCAACTGTCTCACATATTATTTGCGCCTCTACTGGGCCTGTGCATTAAAATACTTTACCTGTCTGGCCACACGCTGCTAGTGTACAGCTGCTTCCATCACACAAGTGCCCCATGTGCTATACGCTGACCGCAACATGGGATGCAGTGCGGAAGCTGGAGGGCTAGACGCTAGCGGCAGGTGGCTGGACAGGTCTGATATTTTAATGCACTGGCACCGAGGGACACGCATAACGTTTCGGGGATGGAGGTGTCCTCAGAAGTTCCATTCCAGAAAACTTCATGCTGAAACTGATTGGGAATCAGGCTGCAGTTTATGGGTAGCCAACAGAACGCTCTCTGATAAGATTTGATTAGAGAGAGATCTTTCGCTTGGTCGATCTGCTCATACATGGCTAGATGTATGGGCACCTATAGGCTGGTTTTACACGTACTATTTTGCATTACGAAGCTCCTGCCACATCACAACACAAGAAAATGTCAGTCATATGACCTGTGGCAGAGTGCCCCAACAGAGTCATTTGCATAGTGTCGCCCCCCTTCCTCACCCAGTGACGTTCTCCCTGGAAGTACGCCACTGAGGTTCACGTCAGTCTGAGCGTGTGCACCGCAATGCACTGCGCTATGTTGTTTACACTACGTACGTCGCCCATAGACTTGCAGTACCCCAAGCTCCATGCATTAACCTCCTGAGCGATAATCCCGAGCTGAGCTCGGGGTATATCGCGCAGGAGGATTTCTCAGGCTCTGGTGGGCCGATTTGCATAATTTTTTTTGTTACACGCAGCTAGCACTTTGCTAGCTGCGTGTAACTTCCGATCGCCGCCGCTTGCCGCCGATCCGCCGCCGCTCGCCGTGCCGTGCAGTCCCCCTCCCCGACCCCTTGCGCAGCCTGGCCAATCAGTGCCAGGCAGCGCTGAGGGGTGGATCTGGACTCCCTCCGACATCCATGACGTCGGTGACGTCATCCCGCCCCGTCGCCATGGCGACCGGGGAAGCCCAGCAGGAAATCCCGTTCTGAACGGGATTTCCTGCTTACTCTGATCGCCGAAGGCGATCGGAGTGGGTGGGGGGATGCCACTGCGCTGCGGCTATCATGTAGCGAGCCCTGGGCTCGCTACATGATTTAAAAATTTTTAAAAAATAGTGCTGCGCCACCTCCTGGGCGATATAATTGTATCGCCCAGAGGGTTAAGCGCAGTGCTTGCGGTAACGTGCTGCAGCCCTTGCATCGGATTCGATACTTCCCGCCGACTGCAATAAGTGTGAAAATCTCCACAGTTTTTGCAGCCCCTCATGATATAATAGGGTAACACAATGCAGGTTTCACCTGCAAGTGTAAAAGGGCCTTACATGCTTTGTCAGAAACAGATTGCTACAATTTGAGGACCAGTAGCAGATTTTCTTTCTCTCTGTCAAACTGTGTTTCAGTTTCTTGTTGTCTTGGTTGCCTTATGGTAATTACCTAAGTGCTTCAATTGTGTTTCTTGATCTTTTGACAGATGGAGACATGTACAGTAATCATCCACAGGGTTTTTTCACTGTGTTGTTAAATACATTTTTCCAGGGTGGGGAGCAAAGAGGATTTTTCACATGTCACTGAGAATTGCCATCCTTGACATCACTTGTTTCTGTTTTATTTATTTTTCAACTTTATGGTTGCCAGTTAGACATTTTTATGGCTCTTTGTTTCTTCCGCTCTGCAGTGTATGAATGCATTGTGGTGGGACAGTTGTCATGATTTGTGAGGTGAGAAATGTTTGTCATCTTTTGGGTAGCTTATCACGGTCTGCAGGGCTTGTATAATGATATCAACAAATGAAGGGAAGTCCAGTGGCTTCTGATGGGCATTGTTTTAATTTTTCAGAGTCCTTGTAAAAAAATTTCAAAGCAGGAAAAAGTACGCAGGGGCTTCGGAAGAAAAAAGGTGCCACCATAGGCAGGGCCGGTTCTAGACTTTTTGCTGCCTGAGGCAAACTTGTGAGGATGCGCCGCCACCACCACCACCCCAATTTGGAATGATCGCACAGCACCTGACAGTTTACTCTGCTTCATTTAATGTTCTCACATGACATGCTCAACACAATCATACAGGCTGGCTGTGAGTCTGTGACAAACACACTGCTCACCCTCAGCCACTCCATTCCTCCTCAGGAAGGTACACACAGTACAAACATGCTACCCCTGAAACCTCTGCGCCTGATGCAAATGTTTCACTTTGCTTCATGAGAGAACCGGCTCTGACCATAGGAGCTCATTATAAAAGCCGCAAGATTAGCAGCAAAGAAGGGAAATTTGGGCGTTGGGAGCCACTGGGATTTGTGAAGTGAAGTTTGGGAGCCCATTAAAATTGTGGCTGCCAAGGCTTCCTGCTACGAAAATTGTGGCATTACATAGCCGTAGCCGGTGCTATGCAAAGCCGCAATTTCAATAGCGTGAAGACTCGGTGCCCGCTATTTTATTTACTCTCATTGCCGCAAATCTCTGCTCTGGGAAGGGGGGAGGTTTAGGTTTCGGCACCTCCCACAGGGGGTTAGGTTTAGGTGCCGGGGGGGGGGGGAGGGGGTGGTTATGTGACACCAGGGGGCAGCGGTGTAACTAGAGAGGGCAATATCAGCGATTGCGGGGTCACAGAGCTGTTTTGGGGCCCCAACTAACCTTCCCTTCCTCTGATACAGGGGACTATACTTAGGCATTGGCAGTAGGAGGCTTCTGTGTGAGGGTAGGGTTGGAATGAGTCATAGTAAAATATCAGTAAAGAATATCGATATTTTACTTTCGGAATTCAGTAGTAGTATATTGCTTATTTTAACTACATTCTAATAGCGGCAACCACCTGCCCCCTTTTTTCCTGGTGCCTTTTTTTCCCAAGTCTGCCATTTTCCCCCTCACTTACATTATATTACAGTTGCTCAAGAATAAGTTTACATTGCTCAATTGTAAGAAAATGAGGACATTCTTACAGCTGTGTTGTAGCTAAACAACCACTTCTCATAATTTTGGCTGGTGGACCTCAGTATTTGCATTGCCTGGTGAATGAGATGCAGCTTTTCACATGAATAGGGCAGGGCATTGAATATGTGACCTTGTTAGGTTTATTAGTCTTCCCTTCCTGCTATTGTAGCTACTTTTATACTAAACATCCTGCTTATTTATTTTACAGTTACAGTTAATGACAATCTAGGAAATGTCTTGGAACTGTGTGCAGGCCAGGCCATGTTCTAGGCCAGTTCATATAGGGGCCATGAAGCTAGTACAGAAACAAGGTAAAATGAACCTGTGTGCTCACAGATGTGCTGCCATGCAGCTCTAGTGCCCTAGTTCCGGTTATTATAACTGCATTTGAGGCTGGGAGCACACTTGGCAGAATTGCATCTGTTTTTCAGTAGTGCAATTTTGCAAAGTGTGCTCCCAGAATCCTTCCACACTAAAAATCGTGGTGTGCTGCGTTTCCTAACGGTAAGAAAGAAGAAAAAGCCGCGAGAACTTTTTTCAAATGGAAAGATGAATTGAAAATCGCATAGCACTGTGTTTGCTAAGTGATTTACATGTGCTCCCATTGACTTTACATTAATGTAAACGCAGGAAAACGTCAGCAAGCACTGTGATTGAGTTTTTATGAAAATCGCAATGCAACGCACCACTGAAGAAGGTGCATTGCGATTTTCATTACTTTGCCGGTTCCTTGCGATCGGCAAACCGCATGTGCTTGGAAAATCACTGTGAAGTACAGGCAGCGTGGAAGGGTCCTTATGGCTCGTATGGATAAAAAGTGTGCTAAAAATAGTGTAAGCCCCCCCAAAAAAAAAAAATTGGTGTTACAACTGCAAGCTGGCGGTGGGGACCAGGTCTGTATTTGGTTTCAGTTTTCGGCCTTGCCACCCAAGTCATATGCTAAACTGTAGTGTTGAGGTGATCAAGGCCATCTGCAATCTTATGGCTCTTTTGCGTACTGTGCAATTTTCCCATCGGATTAACAACTAAATCGATAATTTCCAGCCTCTCCGATCTAATCTGATTCCAATCGAGAAAGGGTTGTGCAGTACTGATGGCAAAATGATTCCCTTTGTTGACATTGCATGGTGTGTATAAGTTATTAAGGTGCAAACACAATCACAATTACTTTCACCTGCAGCGCTCATGAGGGGGGTGCCAAGTTCAGCACAGACATGTTGCTAGCCTGCGTGCTAGTGATGTGTTTTGTTGCTATGGAGGGGGCAGAGAGTTGTTGCGCACAGCACAATGCAGCTGCACAAAGTGGGAGGAGTAAGAATGGAGAACAATCGACTCGGCCAGCACTTGGAAAAGATGATCTGGTATTTCCTATCTTTTAGTGATATATGGGAAAGGGGGGGGGGAAGGGGGCTGGCATACCCACATCAGATTCTGGGCAGAGGTGGCTCCAAACAGTTGCCTTGGCTGAGCCCCCTCTAGCATGTGTGCAAGGCTTTAGATGCAGCCAAGGCTCCTTGCTGACTGACAGCTGGGGAGCTTTTACTTGGCTCCACCCCTCCATGGCATGGATTATGTCACTGACAGCCCTTTCAGGCAGTTAAAGCCCCACTTCAGTCACCAATAGTTTTCTAGATGTGTGTTGTCAGTTTTGCTTGCTTTGTTTGCTTTTGCATAGAAACTCTTTAACTAGATGTGTTCAAAGGAATCTGTTGTAAAATACCTGGTAGGACCCAAGACACTGACTACTTCCTGCACCACAAACTGTCAGTGCTATTGGCTGCCATTTTCTCAGAGATTCAGTCTGTGCATTCTTCTTTGCAGACTGAAAATTGGGCTGATTCTCCTTTGCAGACTGAACTCTGGGGTGAAACAAAGGAGGTAGCAGAAGCCACTCACATGGAACTTGAAAACTGACTCCCTTTACCGAGTGCTTTTGGTCATGTGATTTCAGGAAAGGATTTTTATCTGCAAAAGCAATATTACACACAAAAAAGTGACACTCGAGTACTCTGATTACTAAGCTATTAAATTGTATTTTTTTTATGTCAGCCCGAATCTTTCATTTAACCAATCAAAAGTGTCATCAAGAGCTGGAGCAAAAAAAAAAAAATTCTAGTGAGATATCGACAGCAGCATAGTTATGTACTTAAAGCTGATCTAAAGTATCTTTAAAAAAAACGGAGGATCGTTGAGGACCAGCGAGGGCACAGTGTGGATACAGGGGGCTGGCAGCTGGATCACAGACTCCACAGCAACACAACAGAGGGGACCAGAAGGATATCGAGGGAGCAGACGGACTACAGGGGGCTGGAGGAAGAGCAAGATAAGTAAAATGGCACCACACCGCAAGTATGAATGATAGTTATGAATAGGCTGCATCAGACAGTTTTAGGCCCCATTTCTAGAAGGATATTATATTTTGCATACGTTTTTCCGTTCAGCCAAAAATGTTATTCTCTGTATGCTGTCATATTTCCAAAATCTCTTTCAGTATTTTTATTTCAATGAGAGAAGTGACAGTTTCAGAATGATGAGGCAGCTGACCTCAGGGCTGGTTCACACTCGCAGCGGATCAAAACAGATCCATTTAAAATAGATCAAGTTTTTTTTTTTTTTTTAAATATCAGTTTTCCACATGTAGTACTTTTGTAGCACAGGTTTCCAGTATGTTGTAACTTATGGTAAAAATGTGGTGGGTGTTTCTATTATGTTAATGTATTTTTTTTTTTGACCAAAAGGAAGGAATTGGTAGTGGTTATGCTGTACCAAACAATTTAATGTACCGCTCAATTTTAATGTACCGTTTAATGTTGTCTACCGTTTTACATGTATACATTAATGTACCAAATGTTAACGTGAGACTGCTGGTATGCAAGTGGTTAACGTACCGATAAAATACCGCTTAGTCGGCATGTTTAAAGCCCTGCATGAGCCCTGCTTTTGACAGGAAGTCCGCAAAAATGATGCAGAGGGGAGGAGCAGGAAGTTTAGGAGATCCGCTTTGGCATACGATTTGTGTGCAAAGTTCTGTGTGTGAACGGAAGGTCCATTTTTACATTGGCATTCATTGCCTCCGTGTGGATCCGCTCTCTAGAAAAAAGGGCCAAGTTTGGATTCTCCACTCAAACGTACGGTATCCAATGGATCAAGTCAAGAAGGCCAATATTTTTAACATTAGGATCCATTTCTCCATTTTTGTCCGCTTCAAAAAGTGGACCGAATGGGCATGTTTTTATTCCAAGTGTTATCCGGCCCTTACACTGAATTCGCTGCATCACTGCATCAGCGCATTCTGGGCCTTTTTCAGTGTAATGGCAATGCATTCGCTATATCAGTGGCGGAACGCCACCATAGAGCGCAGGGGGGCGTGGCGCACCGGGTGACTGACAGCTAGGGGGTGGCGCCACGACCCACCGCAGCAGCAGAGCAGGAGGGGAAGCAGCGCTAGAAGGAGGGGCAGTGGGGGCAGCGGCGGGGAGAGGGGCCAGAACCCCACCCCACCCCCCTCACCTGGGACCCCTCCTTCTGCCTCTCTCCCCCTCCATAGATTACCGGCAAGTGCAGGCTCGGCGGGAGGCGTGCGGAGAATTACTCACCTCACTTCCGCGTTCCAAGCGCTGAAGCTCAGCGTCATGTCGTCATAGGTCTTCGTCTTCAATGCCGCCCACTGTGCTTCCTGATTAGCGGAAGCACAGTCGGCGGCATTGAAGGCGAAGATCTGTGACAACATGACGCTGCCAGCACTTGGAAAACGGAAGTGAGGTGAGTAATTCTCTGCATGCCTCCCGCCGAACCTGCACTTGCCGGTAATCTATGGAGGGGGAGAGAGGCAGAAGGAGGGGTCCCAGGCCCCTCCCTGCCGCTGCCCCTCCTTCTACCGCTGCTTCCCCCTCCTGGGGCATCTATACTGGGGGCAACTGTACTAGCTATACTGGAGGCATTTAAACTAAGTTTACTGGGGACAACTATACTAGCTATACTGGGGCAACTATACTAACTATACTGGGGCAACTATACTAACTATACTGGGGCAACTATACTAACTATACTGGGGCAACTATACTGGGGCAACTATACTAACTTCACTGGGGGCAACTATACTAGCTTCACTGGGGGCAGCTATACTGGGGGCAACTGTACAAGCTACACTGGGGGCAACTGTTCTAGCTATAATGGGGCAACTGTTCTAGCTATACTGGGGGCAACTGTACTAGCTATACTGGGGGCAACTAAACTAAGTTTACTGGGGGCAACTATACTAGCTATACTGGGTGCAACTAAACTACATACACTGGGGGCAACTATACTAGCTTCACTGAGGGCAACTATACTACCTATACTGGGGGCAACTATACTACTGGGGCAACTATGCTACCTTTACTGGGGCAACTATATTACCTGTACTAGTGGCACCTATATCTGACATTACCTGACGTGGCGCACTTAGTATGCCGTATTCTCTTTTTGGGGGGGGGGGGGGGTCTTATAATACCCAGCCCCAGGTGTTAAATGCCCTAGGTACGCCACTGCGCTATATGCTGAATATGCATGCAGCAGTTTGTTATGCTTGGCAACAGATGCTTTGCCATTACATTGTAATAACAACACATCTGTGGCAACAGACACTCTGACGCATTACACTCACTGTACCAAGCCTTAAAAACGGCTTGTCCAAACTCTATACCACTGCATACTGCATAGACCTCTGTGGGAAAAGGGTTGAGAGGTACATTTTCCTGCTCCTTCCTGTATCTTGATTGGGAGGAGTGGTGAGTGTCATTTCATCCACCCACCTTTCCCAGAAGACTGCACAGTTCATCCATACCCCACCTTTGAAAGTCTTTCACACTGTTTTTATCATTTATTATTACACCTTTTCTAGAAATGGAGAGGAATACAGAGCTAATATAAAAACTGTAGCATTCTCCCAAATACCTTCACAGTGTAAAACAGTAGCGCGTGTGCCCAGTGCATAGACTGCTTCCCAGAGTCGGCAGCACAGAACACAGTGTACTCTATTTTCTACATCGTGTTTCCAAGGTGATATGACTCATAGCTTGGTTTTAAAAGCCTCTCTTAATAGGAAAATTAAATACCAGTGAGCAGCATACACTTTATAAAAATATTGCAAGTCAATTACTTTTACTGGACCTACTGATGGCATTCACTCTACACTACTGATCCAGACTTTTTTTTTGAGTACGTGTCTGGAGCAAAGTAGACACCAGGATTGTACAAAACAATTCAATGTATGCACATGCTGCTAAAATGATCTTATTTACTATAGTAATAACATTATAAGTAAGGTTAAAAGAGGCGGCAATCAGGATTGTAATCATTATCTCCTTCCATTTATATCTCACTTTGTCCTTCCTTCTTGTAATTTATACCTTTTAAAGTGGACCTGAATTCTTGCACAGGACACAAGGAAAACATAGAGAAATGCACCCTGTATGTATTTAGAGAGTTTTGCCTGTCTGATTCCCCCTCATCTGTCTCTAATCACAAGTTGTAATTTGATTCCTCAGCTGACTGCCATGGCAGATAAGCTCATTTGAAAGCACAGGATGTTAACAATATGTCTGCTTCCATGATTGCAGGAAGTAGACAAACTGTAGATTTACTGCATGATTATGCATGGTTATGCTGTTGCGTATCTTTTAGAGCAGCGACGCAGTTCTGAGTTCAGTTCTGCTTTAACTATTGTGAAAGATATATTAGGACACTCTTTATCCTCAGAATTTTAGGTTGTGTAACCTATTTGTGTGATTGTTGGAGCGCATGATTTGTATTTGGCCTCCCTGTGTTTACCTCGCACTGCCTATCATTGAATCGCCTGTGATTTCTATTCATCCTTCAATAGAAGGTCTAATTTAAACCTTTGCATTGTGTAGGCTCTATTTCTCACTGTGAGGTAAATAAGCTTCTGTATGAGTCATACTGATCATTTGAATTTATGAGATAATGCTTAATCCCTGCAAATAAAGGGTTACATCTCATCTTACCCTCCACTCCTGGCCGGGCAGCATTCCAGGACATAGTCCTTTGGATGTGATCACACCTTTAATCTACAGAGAAGAGAAAGCACAGCCCATTCCAACAGCGGAATTTTCTCATCTTAACATGTCAGTCAGCTGCAGCGTGTGATTGTTTTTCTTATGTATTAACTGCTAAATGAAATGATCTGTCATTAGCTGTAATGTCTTCCTTAAGTGTCCTTGTTTATGAGAGTCATGCTGTCAGTTGCATTGCCATGTGTGATTTAAGTAGAACAGAGTAACCAAGCAGCTCAGGGTGACCCAAACTACACTGCTCCAGTGTTGCATTGCTTGTGATTTCAGTCTATTTAGGTTTCTGACCAAATAGAAATCTTTCACTGAGGAAATTAGGAAATTGGTATTGGGTCTGTTTTTCAGCATTTCCTGCTTAATAGAGAGTGTTTTTAAGCAGCTTATCTTACTTAAAATGGCCAAGATGCCAAAGGTCACTGCCCTGCACATAAAATGTAATGTTTTTTTCATTGCTACATATAGCAGAGCATTAGCAGTGTTTCTGTATGGGCGTGGGATATTCTAGCACATAGGCTACACTAACGTCCCCCTAACCCCATATGCCTTTCCTGGTGGCGTAATGTCCCCCAATGGCTTAATTGGTAGTCTAGTAGACTCCACCCCAAGCCCAATGGCTTCCCTGGTAGAATGGTGCCTCCTTCTCCTAACCCGAATGGTTTCCCTGGTAGTCTAGTGCTTCCACATGACCCCTATAAGCACCCTCTTTCCTGAGCTGCCTCCTTTCACTGAGCCAGCCGATTAGCTGTGGGGAGGGGGTTCCAACTTCATGTTTCTCTCTTCATGAGCCCTCCTACTGTATTGGTGCTAGTCTACTTTAGGGGACCCAGAAGGAAACTTCACAGGGAGATTCCAGTAACACGATTGAGTGGATGGCACCCTCTCAAACTGCGAAGGTTCACATAGGTTGTAGTAAACTATGCCGAAACTCTTTGGCAATTACAAATCTTCATGCTGTAGAGGGTGCTGGAATTGGAGAACTGTTTCCTATAAGGTTTCCGGCTGGGTCCCCTAAAGCAGACTAGCACTCTTGTGTATCTCCCTGTTTCAGAGTAGGGTCCAGCAGTGTGGCCTGGGTTTCACACATACATCCAAACGTTTGGAGCCAGGAAGAAGTAGCTCTAAAACATGCCTGTGCCACACTTTAGGCCACCCCCAATTTTACATATGCCACGCCCCAACCTCCATAAACATTTCCTTGGTCTTCTCTAGCGGTCTACCCTCCCCTATACATTTCCCTGGTGTCTAGTAACCCTCCCCTGAGTACAGTACCCTGGTATATAGTCTCCCATTCCCAATGACTTCCCTGGTAGTCTGAAGCCCTCCCCCATATAGCTTCCCTGGTGGTCTAGTGAGCGCTTCAACCCAATGGCTTCCTCAAAAACGTAAAACACCCATCATTTTCTACACACCACTCGCATTATCTAGATAATAATAATTAATTACTGTAGGGAATGCTTGTAATGTAATGCATGTGGGCACGCATTGTGTGCAGGAAAATGACGTGTGTGTTGTCTGCAGACTACAAGTATCTGTCAGCTGCCAGACAAACGGTGGCTCCCACACTCGGTGGAAGGATTAAAGGACACCTGAACCTGATATTTATTTCCTCTTAAACAATACTGGTTACCTGGCTGTCTTGCTGATTCTCTGCCTCTAATAATTTTAGAGATAGACCCTGAACAGGCAGATCAGATGTTTCTAACTGAGGTCTGACTGGATTAGCTGTATGCTTGTTTTAGCTGTGTGATTCAGACAGAGATCAGCAGGACAGCCAGGCAACTGGTATGGTCTAAAAGGAAATACATATGGCTGCCTCCATATCCCTCTCACTTCAGGTGTGCTTAAAGGTCCGTACACACGCCGGACTGGAGGCAACGACGGGTCCGTCGTTGCCTCCTGCTGGGTGGGCGTTCCAACGACAGTCCGGCGTGTGTACGCACTGTCGGCGGACTGATACGGCTGTTTCTGAGCGATCCGCCCGGCGGTGCGTACACACGCCGGACTGTCGTTGGAACGCCCACCCAGCAGGAGGCAACGACGGACCCGTCGTTGCCTCCAGTCCGACGTGTGTACGGACCTTAAATCACACACCTTTACTTGCAATAATGTTTGTAATAATCAGTGATTTCCTCTCTAAAGAATGATTGTTTTAGCTCCTGTAGGTTACAGCTAAAATATTCCATCTAACGGTCATATGGGACCATAGCTAGATGAATAAGAAAACAGACCATTCTGACTTAGAAGTCTGTGCATGGCTTGCTCTAGCTGTCCTATACAAATTAGGCAGATGTAACAGAAAAAAACTATAGCTTCACAGCTCCTCGTAATGATTTTACAACAGTAGTCTATTGCCTGTAGGTATTAGCATAGCGCTGAGCGTTCCTATTATTGTACTTGTGTTTTATAAACAGTAACTTTTAGCATGCAGTCCTGAGGTTGTGTGTGTAATTATGAGAAGACTACATGGCCTCAGGGCACACAATTACTGCAGATGCTTTGCACTTGCCACGCTGGCCTTTAGCCTAAACCAACAAGAGAATCTTTTCCCTAGCTGACAGTGTCTGACTTTCTTGTGGTTTGAAGAACTAGAAGCAGCACGATTAAGAAATAAAATAATGCTTTCAGGCCTTGGAGCAACTGGCTACATACAGAAATATGGAAACATCTACATTTCACAACAATCGTGTCACTGTATAGAAAAATGCAGTGCCTGAACGACTGTCCCAGTTAATACTGCAGGCAGCTTTCTCACACTCATTATTAGACACAGACAGAAAATATTAATATTGCGCTTTCCTCCTGGCGGACTCAAAGCGCCACAGCTGCAGCCACTAGGGTGCGCTCTATGGGCAGTAGCAGTGTTAGGGAGTTTTGCCCATGGTCTCCTACTGGTGCTGGCTTACTGAACAGGAAGAATTAGCTAATGCTAACATTTCTCTGCATCACCTTTCCATCAAACAAATCAATATTAACAATTTTTACACAATGGCCTCAATTCACTAAGGTTTATCAAACGTTTGATAATTTACCTCATGAGTAAAATCTAATTTTGGATTCACTAAGGTGTTATAGATTTATTGAACGTTTTATTGATAAAACATTTGATAAATATATAACACCTTAGTGAATTCAAAGTTAGATTTTACCAGGGGCGTTGCTAGGATCCTAAGAGATCCGGGGCACTTTTAGACACTCCAGCCAAAAAATGGGTGTGGCCATGCACCAGAAAAATGGGTCTGGCCAAGTCTACACAAACTTATTAGTGGTCTAAGAAGGCCTGCTCAGCAAAATGTTGGATGAAGCCCCCCACTCCATTAAGGCCCGGTTCACAACTTCA